>NW_027103306.1:0-197162 GCF_902728285.1 Clytia hemisphaerica
ACGAGATTCAACTTGTGACAATATATGAGTACCCCTTACCATTTATGTTTTGATTAGCAAATGTTTTGATTTGAGAAAGACAAGTGATAAAGAAAATTTATATTTTGTTAAACGAACGCTTGCTGCTGTTGTTGTTGTTGTGGATAAAGTCAAACGAGATTTGGTGTTGATATTTTTTGCTGATTTTGGGGTACAAATTTCGAATATTGTTATTTCGTCGCTATATTGCAGAAACTTGGAAAAAATTATCAGTTATTGCTTTACAAGAAATCATTCATGGTTACAAAACCCCCCTGTTTTTATTGAAGTTTGAGAAACATTTGTATGAGAGGTAATGCCGAGAGACGGGGGTACACACACAATGGATTTAACATACTCATCAACAGAGAATTCTCCTTTTACTTCACCTTTTCAATCACCCAAAATTAGCCCGGCTTCTTCACGGAACACTTCGCCAACCAGGCTATCCACACGTGGCGGGCACTTAAAACGAGCTAATTCGTACCGCAAAAGTAATCGGAAAGGGATGAGTAAAATGAATGACATGATCCGGAGACGAACACAAAGACACCGGTCACAATCCGATACCGACATCACAGCCGACGAAGACAAAACGTCGGAAAAAGAAACGGCGAAAATCCGACGTGAGAAAAAATCTATTTCTGAGGATTTTAGTGAACATTTTAAAGTTAATTCTACGCAAAATTCGAGACCGACCTCCACGCATTCTGCTTATTCAGATTCCAGTCGACCGGGAACTCCGGACCGTAAAAAGTCCATTAGTCAGATGTTAGACTTGAGACGTCTCATTGAGTTAAGTCCTAAGTTACACCGGCATAAAAACCGCGCTAAAACACCTACAGACGAACCTGATAATAAAGAGACTTCAGAAAGTGGACCATTATTTCAAGCTACCACGATGTGGGTTCCAGGATATGACTTTAAGACAAAACAACAAACATCGCTTGATGATGAACGTGGGCCTTCGAGGAGTTTTTTATCTCGCCGTGGCTCTAAAGATCGCAACTTGTTGGCATTGTTAGGGAGTAGCTCACCTAATTTATTGAGACGTGGCTCGAAGGATAAAATTGAAAAACAAGAACCGAAAGGTAAACAAAAATACACGCGTTGCGATACATCCCCCTTACCGGTAAACTTAGGGCGGCCGCAACACGAGGGCGGTACCAAGAACGCATTACGCCAATGTAAGTCGGACCACGGTGAGTTTATGAGCGTTTCCCAACGTAGCGCAATTTTGGCTCAAAAACATCAAGATTTTCGAGATCTGAAAAAATCGCGTAATACCGAGCCTGAACCGCCGAAAGGAGTTATCGCATCAGGAAACGTCGCGAAAATCTCGAACACTTTCGAAGACGGGTCCATCTACGTAAAACCGACCGAAGATTTGACGACGATGAAGAAAACCGAGAAACGATTCTCAGGGGAATACGATAACATTGTTCGTGAAAGAGCCGAAAGTTTTGAATCCGGTGAAGCTTTCCGACAGAATAAACGTCGGTCTTATACGACGTACGACGGTTTCCGACTTGAACGACACGGCTCTGAAAGTGGTTACGCCTCTCCGACGGAGAGCAACATATCAGACGTATGTGCTCCACCACAGATCAATATCATCCCGCACGATGCTGTAGAATTTCAATCTTGGCGCGATGCAGGGGTTTGGGATGAAAGCACAACATTTCCATCAAAATCTAACCATTTGAAACCTCCAGGTGCCAACGAGTTGAGCATGAAAATGACGAATTTATGCGTCACGGAACTTTGAAAGAGTTTTTGTTTTTTATTGCTAGTTCAACCCGTTGGGAATCTATAAATTTTACCCTAGTAAATAGATTGACTTTCAAGTTATCGATTGAAATCTAGCTATAATGGTGGACTTGTTTTCAGTGGGTCCAGTCTACTTTTTACCCACAATTAAATTTCCAATAACAATTTTTTCAAAATAAAGAGTGCTTTGCTCTTATAATGGAAAACCTGACAGACTTTTATTTCATGATATTCATGACGTAATGTTTTCTACGGAAATACCCCGGTTTTAGCAGTGGCAAATTTAAACTAGACAAAAGTTGTATAAAATTTGCCACTACTGGCAAAAACCGGGGTCTTTCCGTAGAAAACATTACTTCATGAATATATCATGAATTTAAATGGGATTTAAATACGCTATTCAAATCCAATCAGACGAATGCTAACTTTACACCTAATTAAAAATATTTCGGAATCTGAAACTACAAATCGGCCTTTATTACACTGAGGGAAAGAGTTTTTCATCAATATGATACCTGACCTGAAACATCGATACTTCATCTGTCAATTTTGATATATATTTTTAGGATGTTTTGATAGCTTTGGATCTACTAATACTTCCGAGAACCTTACTGAAACAAAAATACGTAGTCGCAAAGAATAAAAACAAACAAAAGGTTTTCAGAAATTTTGAGAATCGTTTGCACCATTCTAGTCAATACAAGCCATAGTTTTATAATTATAGGGTATTTTACTTTATTTTAATAAATACATAAATTGTACATACACATTTGAGTTTTTTTGCAAACGTCTGGTACGTCTTGCATTGATAAAGGAATATTTCATTAATGAGAAATAACAATTTTGTCTGGAATTCTTCTCACTGTAATAATTGCAGATTTGCTAGTAATTAAGGAGGCCCCCAGCGGTTTTCGTGATGGCGTGATTGGCGTTTTTCAAGTTCGTGATTTAAGATTTTAAAGTGCGTGATTGCGTGATCGCAGGAACCAACGTGATCAACGTGATCGTGATGGAAAGGAAATTTAACTCGTGATAACGTGATTTTGGAAATATTTTTGCGTGATTGCGTGATTTGAAAGGTGACTGGGAAGTAGCCTATTGAAGAGAGCTTCTTAGCGACAAGTACACGTTTTTACAAGCTCTTTTTAGATTTAGTTGGTCGTTAACATACGATAAAACAGTTTTGTTGATAAATATAATAAAAGCCGTCTACACCAAAGTCATCGGTCACGTGACTGTGATGCCTCTGTTAGACAAGCCCCCGGATACCATACGTTCTCCAGTTGTGTATACCACAGGGCCTGTTAGAAAATCCGGTTGGTAATTTACATTCATAGCTGTCTAGACCACAGGGCCCCTGTTAGACAAGCCCTGGGTACCTTCTAGGAGGGTCGTAATACTTCCGCCACACTTGTATTTAGCATTCCTCAGATATACTTTTAGAATACCGTACAACGAGGGAAACAAAGACGACACTAAATGTAGTAAAGTAAAGTAATATAAAATAACATACGTTTGAAGATTTGGAAAAAGTTCTCCTAGCTCTGGTCATCAAGGATTTACACAATGAAAGATATTTTGACCAAGCATCGGGCTTTTCATTCACATGTCGGTGTCCGTGGTGTTGTATGTCCGTCTTTGAAAAAGCAGCGTTTTGTCAATTCATGTTTACTTTTCGTGATGTTTTATTTCGCTACCATTTTTAATTCATTTATTGGGGCTCTTCCAGAAAGTTTTTGTACATGGCGGGGGGGGGGGGGTGGAGGATATAATTGGACACTTTGTCCGGAGGGGGATAGTGAAAAATCTGAAAAATTTGCCTTGTTTTGGGGGTAAACCTCCTCTGATTAGGGGTGATTTTGAATGTCCGGGAGATGGACATGTTATATCCTCCACCCCCATATTCAATTTCTTTCTGGAAGAGCCCATGCATAGTTCTACATATCTGGAAATAAAGAGAATGAATATAAGAAATGGAAAGAAAACAAAGGTTGATTGAATTTGCTTGAGGATGATGAACTAAGAGATTTGAAGAGGTGGTCACACATACTCAGAGGCTACCTTACCGGGGAAAAAAATGTCAGAGTTTTATTTAGTCGGGGAAAAATTTCGTCACAGAGGCACATCGTCCTAGAGGCATTTTCGTCACTTTTCCCCGACGAAATTTACAACTTAGTCACTTCCACCCAACTAAATTGTCCAAATGAAATGGTTTCCTTCACTTGCTCGAAAAAAGATCTGGTAAATCGACGTTGAAAGCATCAATTTCGGTTAATAAAGGTGTAAAAAAATTAGATTTTGATTTTGGTAGGGTTTAAAAGCGGGTAAAAGTTTTGGTCGGGGATAAAATATCGGGGAAAAAAATTCGTCACTTTCTCCGATAAGGTACTTCTTGTACACCGAAACGTTTTGAAGAATTTGTAACTTGGAGAATCTATTTGAAATCCATTGAAAAACCGTACAGGGGGTGGACGAACCTTTTCAATTCAATAAAGTTTTCCAAAATGTGTAGATACCCCCTGGAAAATGCCAAAATTTGCAAAATTACCCTTGGAAAAAATCTTTTCATACCACTTTAAGGTAAAAAAAAATTTTTCCGAGATTTTTTGTAAATTTTACCACTTTCCAGAGGATATAGACATTTCCAAGAATTCATTTTTGAATTGAAAAGGTTCTTCTACCCCCCCCTGTATGGATAAAATGACAATGCAAAGATTAGTTCCCAAGTCTGCGATGCTGATATTCTTAACCTTTACCACGCCGAAGCCTTAAATTTACGTTCTAATATATAGCCGAGGCCGTAAATATACGTTATTCATGGGGTGTTAAGAAAAGCCGCCCTACCGCCTTAAAGACGCCTTTAAATCCCGGGAAATGTCTTATATGACGGAGAGAAAATGTAAACAAACTATTTTCAATAGTTTGAAACCACCTACTTTCGATTTTAACTGTCAAAACAAACTGGAAAATCAGGCAAAATATTCTTTTGGAAATTATGAGCTCATTGACTGCTGTAACTAACTTTTTATGTTTATTTAGTGGAAAATGGTTTGTTTTATTGGTTGGAAATGTTATGTATTGCTTGTTTGTAGTTTAGTCAGTGTTTGAGGTAAGTTTCTGCCTCTTATTCTTTAGTATGACGGTACATTAAGGGTGGAATGGAGGCTTGTCGGCCGTCATCGACCGTCACCGAAACCCAAGTTAAGGCTTCTGATAAGGCTGCAAAGAGTTTCAAAGTGTATATACTATGTTATTTCTATTGCTTACATGCTGGTTGATGATAGGAAAGTCATTTTTAGCTGTTTTTAGTGATATTTCCCATAAAAATTACCTCAAGGGGCCTCTGCCTTACGTGCCTCTGATTTACGTGGAAATTTTCTCGAAAACCAAGGTTCTCTAAAAATGAATTCTGCCTTTTCTAGTAAAGGTATGATTGTGATTTTTTGGCTAGCAGTTGTAGTTATAATGGTGGAAACAATGAGCCAGAAAATTATGGTATCGCAAATGTTCTCCCCACTTTTTTTTTAACCGGAACTTAAAATTTTGAAAAATATGACAAATTGCGTTTTAAAGCAGAAGACTACTGTGTCACCATTGATAGAGGAAAATCCTTTTTTTAACATTTTTAGAAAGCAGGATAGTTGGGCTTTCCAGAATGGGCTTATTCTTTTGAATCGGTTTAGTAGATCAAAAGTTATGACAGAAAGCGTAAAAGTGTCATTTTTCCCAAAAAGACAAGGCGTGCACGGGGTGAAGTTCCCAAAGAGAAGGCGTGGTAAAGGTTAAATTATGTTCCAAAAAAATTGGCAGTCCTCTCGAAAGAGATTAAAAGTAATACCTCGATGTAAAGTTAATTTTGAGCGGATTAATCCAAGGCTTAAAAAATCTTCCAAATAAACGAAATTAAAAATGATGAAGAAAAAATTCATTATCTATATCTAGAACCAATAATTACAGCCTTCCGAAGTAGGCTAAAAATGGCTAATAATGGCCAGAATGGACGCAGTCATTTTCCGGCAATTTCATCATGAATGTTCTTATGATGGCAATTAAGCACCAAAAATCAATCAATAATTAGCAATCGTGCGATTCAAATAATAATCCATATTCTAAATCAATTGTAAAAATTCACAAAATATATAATTCATCATGAAAATGAACTAACTAATAAAAGTTTTTTTTTGTAGATAAAAATGTTCACCCAATGAAAGTGGCACTGTATTTATAATACACCTTTCGACCGTAGCCGCCAATAGACCTTTTCATAAATTACGTCACGAACATCACTTGCCTCGTATTCAAACAATTACCATAGCGATTATGTCCCTTGAGACATCAAATGATTTTTTTATAAATAAAAAGTAATTTTAATAAAATCCGGTTGGAGTTAATCGCCATGGCAATAATTTCAAAACGAGGCAAGTGATGTTCGTGACGTAATTTATGAAAAGATCTATGCCGCGCGGGCATTTTTTTGTCCGTTTTACCACCCGAAAACCATCCCAGTCTTTTTTTCGCACCTAAAGACAATAGAAAAAAGTATAAAAAAGGATTGGATTGAGTTTAGGGTGGTAAATTAAATATTAAATTGGCACGCGTTTGACCGCGCGACAACGGTCGAAAAGATGCGTTCCATAAGATATATATTATGTCAAAGAAGCTATTATAAAGTTTATTTATTGATGAAAGATGCAGATCCATCTTGGCTTTCCGAAGCAAAGAATAACAAAAAAAGAAATTGTCGTCTCGAGTACATTAAGTATATACCAAACGGAAATAACGCAAGGACTTTCTTTAAAAAAATCGAAATCTATCTACAGAATACATTCTTCTCGAGATGCATAAATTTATTTTTGACCTCGTTTTTCAAACAGATTTCATTGCTATGAAATTATACATTTAAACCAATTTAAATTCCCAAAAGGCAAACATTAACTCTAAAACAAAAGTACTTGAAATTCAAAATGTCTCATGAGGTGTAAACAACACAATTATCATTGTGAATATGTAATTTTATAGCAATGAAATCTGTTTGAAAACGAGGACAACAATAAATTTATGCATCTCGAGAAGAGTGTATTAGCTCTAGCTAAAGTGGGCGCAAAGTTGGTAGCTAAAATCTTTGCTTGAAAGAGATTTAACAAAGAAATTTCAGTGACGTCAAAAGAGGGCATTGCATTGAATTTAGACAGCCCCTTTTATATCCACTATAATTCACAATTAGAATAGGCAGGGCGAAAAGTGGGCCGTCTAAACTAGAGCTCACTCGAGAAATAACGATGAACTACGCAAAGCAGTTCAGGAAATGTGACGCAACGTATTGTAGATAGATTATTTGAAATAAAATTTGTACATTACACCACATTGCCTGAAGATTGCCCCAGAAAATCCAAGTTAGTTAGTCTTGATATTCTGCCCGAATAGACCTTTTCATAAATTACGTCACGAACATCGCTTGCCTCGTATTCAAACAATTACCATGGTGATTATGTCCCTTGAGACATTAAATGATTTTTTATAAATAGAAATTAGTTTTAATAAAATCCGCTGGGAGCTAATCACCATGTCAATAATTTCAAAATGAGGCAAGTGATGTTCGTGACGTAATTTATGAAAAGGTCTATTAAATGGAACCCAAGAAAGTCGAAGTTAGTTACCTTAAGGGGATTAAGGTTTAAATTTAAACTCGCGAAAATTAATCTTGCACATTATGTTCAGGTTTGTCTAAAATCTCAAATCCCTTAGGAAATTGAAAGAAAATAGTCAAAGAAGGCATTATTTCGTGAAAATAAGTCCCGCAAAAATTAAATTATTTCCGAAAAAATTTGTCTCGTGAAAATAAGTTCTCTCAAATATTAATCCCCTAAAGTTAATTAGTCTTGATATTCTGCCCGAATTAAATGGAACTTATTTTTGAAAAAAATATTCTACAAGTCGCCAAAATTGAATAGTTTTCACCGAGATACTAAATTAAAATTTCTTTAGGATTTTGGCTGCTCGAATGAAAAGTTTACCCGGGAGATATATATTACGTTTCTAAACATTGTAGGAAAATTGGAGAAAATAATACTCGGAATTTATAAATAGTAACTAATTAAAGTACACTAGAATGGTCCATTTCATTTTATATCCATACAGGGGGGGGGGACGAATATTTCCAGAGGGTAATCCGAGAAAAATTTCCAGGGGGTTGTTTTCTCGATTTTAGTTCGTCCACCCTCACTTTAAGGTATGAAAAGAATCTTTCTAAGGGTACTTTTGCAAATTTCGCCATTTTCAAGTAGGGTATTCACAGATTTTCAATAAGCTTTTTTGACTTGAAAAAGTTCGTCCACCCCCTGTATGGTTTTTTAATGAAATAGCCCAATGATTGGCGAAAGAAACAGATTGTCAACGTCTCGAAAGAATATGTTTGCTTTTCCTATTTTCAATATCGAGTATATGTATGTGTGTTTTTCAGCGACGGAGACGGTAAGGTTCTAATTTGACTAGATCCTAACCAGCTGAGGACGACGGTAAATCAGCACTTTTACCGTCCTCGATTTTGCGGGTCAGAATTGCGGGTCCTCAAAAGTACAAATGCATAAACTCACTAATAAAATTGTCAGTGTGTTTCCTTTGAAAAAGCTTGTGATGATTTGTATATTAAATTGACAGCTTTTTAACTACCTAAAAATCTAGACCAAATAATATATCAAACTCGCTGCACTCGCATTAGCCTAGTTAACTAAGCCCGTATTCACAAGGCTAGGACACACGGCTAAAGGCAATATAGCGTTTTCGGGGCTTTAAAGATTTTTACGGATTTTTACGGATTTTAAGTTTGCCTTGGAATACTGTTATTCAGTCACAACTTACCATCAGATTTATCCTAGTAAACACTCACTTCACCTATCAAACTAGCTTAGATTTCTAGGCTACACTTGCATTAAATATGAAGTAATTTAGGATATTTCCTTTTAAAGAGCGAGCAGGATTTTTCATGTAGCTGCTTCAAAATAATCAACAGAACTAAATTATGTTTCTATGGCAGCAAGACATCAACCAAACAATTCCATCGAAAAACTCCATCCATCAATACTCGTTCGATTGTGACTGAAACTTCCAACGAAGGATTATCATTTTTCATTCTGCCCACTGATCTATACCATGGATGCAATTTCTCAAAACCAGCGAACGGAGATCTAACCAATGATTCATCATAGAACCGAAGAAATAATACAATTTGAAATTTCATACAACTCCATTATCGCCATAAAGCATGCACAAAAATGATACTATAAGACCTCATCACGTAGAAGTCCAGTTTGATCATTGATTTCAAACTCGCTATCATAAGAACTACACGATACCGTCCGTTCGGTCGTTCCGTCATGGATAACGCTTGATAATGAGGACTCGCGTTTGAGCGGTCGTGGATGAGGTTTGGTTTCAGGTAAGAATAAAGCAGTCAATAAGGACAGAAATACTAAACAAGCACCGAACAAAAACGGCGGACCAGGAATCACCGAGCTCTGAAAAAAAAGAAAAAGAAATTTTTAACCATCAAGAATAAATTGTTATTATGCAATGTTTCAGTCTTTTTATTTCCAAAGTAGGAACAAAAAAGTGCTTACATGGGATCATCCCCCCAGGAAGATGGGGGGGGGGAATCAGATTTTGGTGCCAGGGGGGAAGTGAAAATTTCAAGCTTGATGGGGGGAGAAAGGCGAATAGGGGGTATATTCAGTCCTCTACCTAGTGGGGGGAGTAATAGGATAAATACAGACCTTCCTGGTGTGTTTGGGCATTCAGGCTTATGAGCTTGTCTTTCTAGGGATTTTGAGAGTCTTTTTTTTGCTGTAGTAGCTTGCAAATTGAGGCGAGTCTGGATCATCACTTCGCAACCCTTATACAATACGGTTAGGGGGATTTCCCAATTGGGGGGAGCACGAATTTTAAAGACAGGTGGGGGGGGAGGCCAGATGGGGGACTTTAGCTCATATTAGGGGGGACCAAAAAGCTGGAGGACGCCATGGCTTAGGCTTACTTCGAAAATAACATTCCTTTTATCAGCACATGTTTGCATTGTTTATTTTCTAGGGGAAAGCGGTTTTATATTAATTTAAGGGCTCTGACCATAGTGAATTTTGATGTTGTACAAAACATAAATTTCTGCGTGATAAAACATTGACATGTTATACATTTTCTGTTAGGCCAACTATCCTTGAGTCTGAAAATTTATGAATCGCAAAGAAAAAAATTGATGAAGAAGAAAATGAAGACTTTTGCAACGAACAGTATTTCAACTTTTCGAAGAAGAAAAGCAATTTGCAAAGGCAATTCTTTGTTAAAAGTGTAAAAGAACCTGAAACATAACTTTTATGCTCAAGTACCAAAATCAATTTTTTGACTATGGTTAGATCCCTTAATTTAAATTATGGAATGAACCCTGACCGAATAAGATTATAAGTCGATCGACTAGGTTGTTTCCATGTTAAGTGACGAAAAGGTAAGTCCTTCTTATTTGTATACAGCACAATAATTATTTTTGCCGGAAAAACATCAAACGATAGGAGGGCTCAACGTTCTCATTACCGGGGACAAATTTCTGCTTTTTTGCGGGCATACCGGCAAAAATAATTATTCTGCTGCGTACAAATGCGTTTAAAACACACAAGGGCCTATGGAATGACTACCTAACAAAGTTGTATCTACTTTTGTTCCTACCCCGAGCGTTGTTGGTCTTTTAACGTTGCTTAAGGGCTCTGACCATAGTCAGAAAATTGATTTCATTATCTGAACATAAAAGTTATGTTTTAGATTCTTTAACACTTTTAACAAAGAATTGCCTTTATAAATTGCTTTTTAATCAAACCCCTTAAGAGTAATTAAGAACTTAATTGCAAAGATGACGTTATGAACTTTGAAAAGACGTTAATAATATGTTGCATCACCTTCTTTTATAAAAAGTGCTAAGTTTTAATGGGTAATTAACCTTTTTGTTTCGAACTTTTTTCAAACTGTCCTCAAAGAATTGAACTATTTTAAATTTTGCGGAAAATTTTTCTAAAAAGATGTGTCAAAAGTTTTGACTGTTTTTTTAAGCAAAATCCAGATGAAAAATTGATGAAAAACCACTATTTTGAAGATTTCGAGACAAAGAAGCATTTACAAAAATTTTCCGCAAAAATTTTTATTGTTCGGTAAAAGATACACCATCTGCTGCAAAAAAATTTTTCAAAATGTTTTTTCTTCGCCGAAACTAAGCTCTGCAAAGTTGAAATACTCTTCCTCGCAAAAGTCTTCAGTTTCTTCTTCATCAAATTTTTTCAATGCAATTTTTGAATTTTCAGATTCAGGAATAGTTTGTCTAACAGAAAATGTATAACATGCCATAGTTTTGTTGGTTACATCAGTCAGAAAACACATTTTAAACACGGCAATTATGAAAAATTCACTATGGTCAGAGCCCTTAAGAAGCAAACGAAAAGTTTTGCCGGGAATTAGAAAGTTTAGCAATCCTTCAGCATCAACTGATGTTTTTTTTAATTCTTATCACGACTAGAAGCTAAGTATATTGAGTTGTCAATGAAGACGTTAAGAAAATGTTTTCACACTAAAAAAAAAAAGGTTTCAAAAAATGAGTCTTACAGATACGGATTTAACACCCGGCCTATGTGACAGTAAAGAAGCATTGGATGGTTTCATTGAAGGGGCGGTGGGCGGGATTGCTGTGGCGGTTCCAATGTTATCCGTCAGGTTGACGTGAAAAATGTAAAAGATGACTCCGTACAATGCAGGACCCATTCCGTTACACAAACCACGGATACCGGTCACCAAACCTTGCACGACACCTACAAATAAAAGTAAAGTCGACGCTCTCTAATTCGATTTTCAAGTGGAAGCGGATTTTCATCGAATAAGGGAGCATATCGAATGTTAGAGTATCGTTGACGGTGACTTTCAATATTATCTAATACCTTATCGGGGAAAAAAATGTCGGGGTTTTAATTAGTCGGAAAAAATCTCGTCGGGAAAAAGTTTCGTCAGCTAGAGGCATTTTCGTCACTTTTTCCCGACCAAATTTACAATTTAGTCCACCCGACCAAATTGTCCAAATGAAATGGTTTCCTTCACTAGCTCGAAAATAGATCTTGTAATTCGACGTTTAAAGCACTAATTTTGGTACATAATGGTGTAAAAAAATTAGATTTGATTTTTGGTTGGTTTTGGTCGGATGATAAAATGTTGGGGATAAATTTCGTCGGGGAAAAATTTCGTCACCCCTCAAAATTTCCGTCACTTTCCCCCGACATTTTTTTCCCCGATAAGGTAATGGAACATTAGAACGACGACTAAGAGAATGTCAAGTTTAAAGATGAATACACGCCTTGCCATGAAGATGAAAAAGCAATCCTGATGATAAAACTCCTGACATTTTAAACAGGGCTTACTACTTTGAGTTTAACCACTGACCTTTATTATCCCTGGACCAAGTTATATCTGCCATCTTTGATCGAAGTTTTTTTGAAAGTTAGTACCCGCAAAGAAGCCATTGTAGTGTTTGAAAATTTGCCTAACGACAAAAGGCGCTACATCATTAGTGTAGAAGCAAAACTAGATCTAGCGCTCTCTCCGCGGGTACCAATTTCAAAAAAATTACGGTTAAAATATTTTGGATGGCCGGCATTGAGTAACTTGGTCCAGGGATATATAAAGGTCAGTGAGTTTAACTCGTCAAAACTAGCATTAAATACCGAAAGACGAGGATTGACAAGAAAAATATTTGCGAGCTCCCGTGGACATCTTACCACTTACCAACAAAAAGAATCTCAAGAATGCTATTTTTGTCCGGTTGAAAAAAAAAACAAAGAAAGTGACCCACATTACAAACAGAATCTATGCTCAGTAAATAGACCTTTTGTAGGACACGACGTTCATGTTGAATATAATTAAAAACTCCAGCATCGAAACAATGATAAGGAAATATTTTCAATTTCACGCATTTACTCTTAGGTTCCAAATAAACGCCCCCCCCCCGCTTTTTAATTTTACGAAAATTTTCTAACCCTCCGGACCTTATTAGAACCCCCCCCAACGTTTATTGACTTTTAAAAATTTTATCAGCTTTCAAAGAGCTCTAAATAGCCTGATATATTTACCTTGTTTTTGGGGTTTCGTAACTACAGTTTCCAACCCCCCCGGACATTAGCCCCCCATCCTCCGTTTATTAAAATTGTGAAAATTTTCAAACCACCTCGTTTATTCGAACCCCTCAACCCCCCGTTTATTTGGAACCTAAGAGTACTGATTATGCTTTCGTGTGTTTTTGTTGTTCTATACAGGAGTTTTTAATTATTCACCATACAACGACGTCTTACAAAAGGTAAATTGGCCATACCTTGCTGGTCAGAGTCTGCATTACAAGAGATCAGTGCACTGATAGCAGGATATGATAGACTGGATAGAGCTGCTAATGTACCAGCCGCCCACATCATCCTATAGGTGAGAAGGGAAGTAAAAAAGATTTGTATTAACTTTACTAAAACTAGTACATAGCTTACACTAACATGCCACCGCAGCAATATAATATTTAAAGAATTCTATAATAAATTGTATAATCACTGTCGAACGTGCTAACCGCACTGGCTCAACTTCAGTATCTTTGAAATCATTCGTAGGCCCAATTGTAAACTTAATGGCTTAAGAAAAATTATAGTATTTTGGGTTTTAGTCTCGTTTTGGCGAAAAACTCGTCCCCAGGCCCCAAAAATCAAAATTTTGAAAAAATGAAAGAAACACCCCCAGGGATTTGCCCAAGGATCAAGTGTGCAAAATTTCAGCCAAATCGGACCACTTTTGAAGTCTCCAGCCTGCCCCAAAGTTTTAGCCTCGTTTTGGCGAAAAACTCGTCCCCAGGCCCCAAAAATTAAAATTTTGAGAAAATGAAAAAAAATACCCCCAGGGATTTGCCCAAGGATCAAGGGTGCAAAATTTCAGCCCAATCGGACCATTTTTGAAGTCTCCAGCCTGCCCCAAAGTTTTAGCCTCGTTTTGGCGAAAAACTCGTCCCCAGGCCCCAAAAATCAAAATTTTGAAAAAATGAAAAAAAACACCCCCAGGGACTTGCCCAAGGATCAAGTGTGCAAAATTTCAGCCAAATCGGACCATTTTTGAAGTCTCCAGCCTGCCCCAAAGTTTTAGCCTCGTTTTGGCGAAAAACTCGTCCCCAGGCCCCAAAAATCAAAATTTTGAAAAAATGAAAAAAACACCCCCAGGGATTTGCCCAAGGATCAAGTGTGCAAAATTTCAGCCAAATCGGACCATTTTTGAAGTCTCCAGCCTCCCCCAAAGTTTTAGCCTCGTTTTGGCGAAAAACTCGTCTCCAGGCCCCAAAAATTAAAATTTTGAAAAAATGAAAAAAACACCCCCAGGGATTTGCCCAAGGATCAAGTGTGCAAAATTTCAACCCATCGGACCATTTTGAAGTCTCCAGCCTGCCCCAAAGTTTTGGTGACAGACACACACACACACAGACACACAGACATTCTCAGATTCTAGCTCAACTGAAGTTGAGAATAACAATGTCAATTGCAAGATTATAAGAAATGCATGGGGACAAAAAAATAGTTTGGTTAAACGAAGAAATAAAAGATTTTCTTTTTTCCTGAAAATAATAACAATAACACTCCATCTAAATAAATAAAAACGATGGCCTAGTTATAATTAAGGTTTCGACGAAGACATGAAAAAATCTAATTAAAAAGAAATGACTCTTATGTTTTGCAAGCTAAAGTTTATTCCACTTAAATTGGCATTCATTTTTGCTATCATGTGGAAACCATATCAGAGTAATTAGACTACTCAAGTACCTAATAAACGTACAGTAGCGAATAAACGTACAGGGTCGAAAATGGAGGCATGCAAACCTAATTGAAGGATCTTTTTAATGAGGTTAGGGGGTAAATATTGGGTAATTTGCTTTCTTTTGACGAGTAGAACAAACCTCAAAAGTCAAAGATGGATATTTATCATTAGAAACAAAAGTAGGCACTTGAAATTGAGGAAAATTTTTGTTAAAATTAATAAACGTACATGTACGTTTATTAGATACCCGAGAGAGCAAAACAAACTTCCAATTTACATGGAATAGATTTTAAATGTAAGACGGGTTCAAGAAACGAGCTTGTCGGAACAGGTTGACGAGATAAAGCTTTTAATGCTTTAAAAAATAATCAGGAATAATTAATTGATTTGATTATTGATTGATTTAATTACTGATTGATTGATTGATTGATTCTCTATTGCTACTTTGCCTAATAAACAATAGTCAAGAGGATACTGCGGATAAAATTTATCAAAAAGTTCTGCGCCATCTTAAATAGAGCGAAATAGAAACCAATCCTAGCTAAGGCCCGGACTCCACTCGCCTACGCTTTGATTGTACTTCTCAAGCAAAATCTTTTATGTTGTTGGTCAAAAGAAAAATAAAGATATGCCATTGTGGTCCATTCAGACGTACAGTCGAGAAAAGTTGAAATGCGCCTAATTTTTTTTAAAGTGCATAGTACTTTTTCATGATGCAATCTTTTCTCCAAACTAAAAGCTGATTGATTCATTAGATGATCGCACCGCAGACAATGAAGAGACGTGCCTTCAGGAAGCTAGACTTTTTGAGTTTATAGCTATATACTTTCACTTTATGGTGTTTCTGTATGACTGTCTGTGTGCCTAGTCTAACCACCGTTAAATGCCTTCGGGAAGGTCCCTCCTAACTTGGAAAGCCAGAATTGGAGCTATTTCACCAAACTACTGGAGCGCAAGTTATTACGTAGGCTATCACAACTGAAAAAGTTGAATGTATGCGCCTATACAAACTTTTCCAGGTTTTCCAATAGATTTACCACACTGAACAAACAGTGAAAACACTCTAAGTGAGGTAAATCTATTTTGAAGACCAAAAAAAAAGTTTGTTTACATCGATTCACATTCAATTTTGGATTCATATGTACATTCTACTTTTTTGTACTTTGCCGGTATCTTGTTTTACCGAGTTAAGAAAGATATTCCCGAGTTAAGACCATATAATGGTCTTTAAAGCTTAAGAAGCTCTATAAACAATAAAGGTAGTTATTAATAAATAACAGACAATATAAATTACAGTTTGATAAGTTTGAACAAAAATATCAACAAAATGTACATTTGAAAACTTGAGCAAATTTCTTTAAAGATTCCCGAAAAAGAATTGAAATCATTGCTGAAATGAACTTCTGACTAAATTACAGTATTTATTCAGTTTTAAAGACAAGAAACAAAATTAGACATACAAAACACTTTTTCCATTCAATGAATCGAATCAGCTCATCATCATAACCAGTCTGCCATTTTGTTTGTTTTGATTTGCAAAAGTAATATTGTAATCCTTGTTATGGTGTAATTATATACTTTTTCTATAATTTGCATTTATAACACTCGCTTCAGCTTTTCAATGCTAAATCAAAACTTATGAATTGTAATATATAATAATTGTAATAGCATATAATAGCATATAACGTAATATGAAAATGTGTATAACATTTGCCGCTGTATAATTTACCGCCATATTTTTGCGGAACTCTTAATTAGCCGGAACATACAATACTAACAAACGCGCGCGCGCAAAAATTCGAGATTCCTGTCCAATATCCTTGCGTGAAGCTATGAAGGCCTCCTCACTCGCTACGCTCGTTGCGGGGGCAATTACATAATTCAATATATTAGAGTGGATTTTTTAGGATTACAGTTGACCCTCTCTAATTCGAGAAAGTTGAGTGTAGTTTTTTAGTGGTAGGAATTCAGTGGTCGGTTAGAGGGCTTTTTATAACAAGAGCCTTGGGTATGCTTAATATATTAAATGTTCTATTGATCATTATGGGCTCTCATGAAATTATCACCGAAACGTCCCTATAACGTTCATAACATCCAAGGTTGTACAAACGTCCCTATAACGTCCTAATAGTGGTGTGTAGAGTTCATTCAGTGATTTCCTCACACTTTTCTTTTGATCACTTAACCTTTACCACGCCGAGGCCGTAAATTTACGTTCTAATATATAGCCGAGGCCGTAAATATACGTTTTTCATGGGGTGTTAAGAAAAGCCGCCCTACCGCCTTAAAGACGCCTTTAAATCCCGGGAAATGTCTTATATGACGGAGAGAAAATGTAAACAAACTATTTTCAATAGTTTGAAACCACCTACTTTCGATTTTAACTGTCAAAACAAACTGGAAAATCAGGCAAAATATTCTTTTGGAAATTATGAGCTCATTGACTGCTGTAACTAACTTTTTATGTTTATTTAGTGGAAAATGGTTTGTTTTATTGGTTGGAAATGTTATGTATTGCTTGTTTGTAGTTTAGTCAGTGTTTGAGGTAAGTTTCTGCCTCCTTATTCTTTAGTATGACGGTACATTAAGGGTGAGGACTGGAGGCTTGTCGGCCGTCATCGACCGTCACCGAAACCCAAGTTAAGGCTTCTGATTAGGCTGCAAAGAGTTTCAAAGTGTATATACTATGTTATTTCTATTGCTTTCATGCTGGTTGATGATAAGAAAGTCATTTTTAGCTGTTTTTAGTGACATTTCCCATAAAAATTACCTCAAGGGGCCTCTGCCTTACGTGTCTCTGATTTACGTGGAAATTTTCTCGAAAACCAAGGTTTTCTAAAAATGAATTCTGCCTTTTCTAGTAAAGGTATGATTGTGATTTTTTGGCTAGCAGTTGTAGTTATAATGGTGGAAACAATGAGCCAGAAAATTATGGTATCGCAAATGTTCTCCCCACTTTTTTTTTAACCGGAACTTAAAATTTTGAAAAATATGACAAATTGCGTTTTGAATTTTTTTCAACTCTAAGGCAGAAGACTACTGTGTCACCATTGATAGAGGAAAATCCTTTATTTTAACATTTTTAGAAAGCAGGATAGTTGGGCTTTCCAGAATGGGCTTATTTTTTTGAATCGGTTTAGTAGATCAAAAGTTATGACGGAAAGCGTAAAACTGTCATTTTTCCCAAAAAGACAAGGCGTGCACGGGGTGAAGTTCCCCAAAGAGAAGGCGTGGTAAAGGTTAAAGTATAATCTCTGGCCCAACCTTCTTGCTCTCTTGAAAATTCCGTCTTACAATCGAACAAAAGATTCAATCAAAACTCGTTACATAGATCGTGGGTCTACTCTTAGAAACGTTTTTACCCTTTTTCAGATTTTGCAAGAGAAGGTTGAAGTATCGATGGAGAATCTCAAAGTTCGCTACCGTGGCTGGGATCTCCATCATAGATATCTTAAAAAAACACACTTGAGATTTTTTTATATAAAACACTAGATAGAGCTAACTGCGTTTGTAAAGGCTCGCGCAAGCAAATTGTGACACTACCTTATCAAAGATGGCGCATAGTTTTGCTTCAGCTAAAGACAGAATAGCTACATCTAGTGTTTTATATAAGATATCTGTTATTCCCACACTTACCAGAACTGCGTTGACAAGCCATACCAGATTAGTTGAAGAATTTGGAATGTCAAGGCTAAGCATATTGTGTGTTTCAAACCTAACGTTTTTATCAGCAGTGTCAACACTAGAGTCTGGAAACGAGAAGAAATATCACTTGCTATCATAAACGATCAATGACTGGACGACAGACGAGGATTAGACAATACGGTCGAAGCTCCATAACTCGAACACGCACGGAGAACTTGTTCGAGTTAACGAAATTTTGAGTCATAAGACATTGTTAACTGAAGGGACGAGAAAGCTTGTTCGAGTCAAAATAGAAAATTCGAGTTAAAGAGATTCGAGTTAAAAGAGACTCTACTGTATTGATATGAAATATGTGTCTGTAATGAAACGGAAACACTTATGTAAAAATATTCGAGAAAACTTCGAGTTATAAAAACCTTTAAAAATAAAATTCTATGAACACGTGAGGAAAACAATTTTGCAGAAATAGTCTGTGCCCCTCTGTTGAGGATATCGTATATCAAGGAGGTTTAC
Organism: Clytia hemisphaerica; assembly: GCF_902728285.1. NCBI lineage: Eukaryota > Metazoa > Cnidaria > Hydrozoa > Leptothecata > Clytiidae > Clytia > Clytia hemisphaerica. Next base: position 18,796 of record NW_027103306.1, read on the forward strand.
GATTTTTGTTCAAAAGTGGATATCCAGGGGGGTAAAGTGTCTACAAAGGAGCGGATATCCAGGGGGTAAAGTGTCTTTCTAAGTAAAAAATACCATGTCCAGAAGTAAGCATCTTTATAAGAGAGGATATCCAGGAGGTTAAGCATATTTTAAGAGGATATCTAAGGTGTCTTAAATAATAAAGTAGGATATCCAGGGGGTTGGATATTATCAATATCCTCAACAGTGGGGGTAAAAATTTTTCCTGGAAAAGTCCAATTCGGAACAACAGGTGGCAAAAACGAAAACGCTGGATCTCAAGCTACAATCAGCGCCGAAATGTTCTTCAAAATTTAAAGGTTGGGTGAGAATAATTGCAGTTTCAGTATCTCACTTTGCTTTATTGGATTTTTCGATTTGGGAGGGATTAAGTGGCTTCCAGGCTATATTCCCAGCCTTATTGGAACATTTTTGAGCTTTAAGATCCTGAGATCCTAAGATCCTAAGTGTTAAGTCTAATGTTACAACTCAGAGTTAAAACTCTACTTCTAAACTGTACTTCAAAGCACTTAGGGATCACTTGGGTTTACAAAGTTTTAAGGGAATTCCCCTTTTTGTGCCAAATATTTCGGCACTGATTCTAGATGAATGGCATTTGAAGATGACGGCGTCCTACCTGTACAATGACGGACAAAAATCCGACAACGGCGATGTAAATGGCGACTTCTTGTTGGTTGAAACCAATGGTCTGTAACGGGAAAGAAAAGTGGTAATTTAATGCTTGTTCAATAATTTATTACATTTTCCCGCCCTTTGCAGTAGTAGACCTTATTTTTGAATTATTAGCACTTCTTTGATGCCAGTAACCATTAAAAAAAAACAGTTTTTATTTTTATAACTATTTTCTGGACAGGGATAATTCACATTAGAACTTGATTTCTCGGATGACACCCAAATCCAGCTGGCAGTGACGGGGTTTGAGCCCATAACCTTCAGATTGTGAAATGGATGCTGACCTACATGGCCAAAAGATTATGTCGAATAAAAAACAAACAAAAAATCGTCGACAAGACATATGAAAACACCAACTTTCTTGACCGTAAGTGACATTATAAAACCATACTCGTCAATCAGAAAATTTGCCTTGTTTTATAATAGTCGAACGTGCGCACCGCACTGGGCTCAACTTCAGATTTTCCCGTTATTAAAAGGCCCAATTGTAACATTTCAAATATTTAGTATTAGGTAGCAAATATACTTTGTCCGTTTTGGCTGAAACTCGTCCCCAGGCCCCAAAAATCAAAATTTTCAAAAAATGAAAAAAACACCCCCAGATATTCACCCAAGGAACATGTGTGCCAAATTTCAGCCAAATCCGACCTTTTTGAAGTGTCCAGGCTGCCAGCCTCGTTTTGGTGAAAAACTCGTCCCCAGGCCCCAAAAATCAAAATTTTCAAAAATGAAAAAAACGCCCCCAGATATTCACCCAAGGAACAAGTGTGCCAAATTTCAGCCAAATCCGACCTTTTTGAAGTGTCCAGGCTGCCAGCCTCGTTTTGGTGAAAAACTCGTCCCCAGGCCCCAAAAATCAAAATTTTCAAAAAATGAAAAAAACACCCACAGATATTCATCCAAGGAACAAGTGTGCCAAATTTCAGCCAAATCCGACCTTTTTTGAAGTGTCCAGGCTGCCAGCCTCGTTTTGGTGAAAAACTCGTCCCCAGGCCCCAAAAATCAAAATTTTCAAAAAATGAAAGAAAACACCCACAGATATTCACCCAAGGAACAAGTGTGCCAAATTTCAGCCAAATCCGACCTTTTTTGAAGTGTCCAGGCTGCCCCAAAGTTTTAGCCTCGTTTTGGCGAAAAACTCGTCCCCAGGCCCCAAAAATCAAAATTTTCAAAAAATGAAAAAAAAACCCCCAGATATTCACCCAAGGAACAAGTGTGCCAAATTTCAGCCAAATCCGACCTTTTTTGAAGTGTCCAGCCTGCCCTAAAGTTTTCGGACGGACATACATACAGACAGACAGACAGACATACATACAGACATTCTCAGATTATAGCTCAACTGAAGTTGAGAATAGCTCTAGTTTAGACGGTCGACTTTTTGCTTTGCCAATTCCAATTCTTAGAATAGACAAATGGTTGGTAAAAAGTTAGTATAGTTAAAATCTTTGCTTGAAAAAGATTGACAAAAGTCATTGCATTGACGTCAAAAGAAGCCGGCCGATTCATTGACTCTAGAGACAGCAAACTTCCTGCCCGGTTTGATTTGCAATTGGAATGGGCAGACTAGCAGATAGCGGACCGTCTTAACCAGAGCTCAAATTGAGACCAAGATAAATGAAATGGGTAAATTGATGCTTAAGAGTGGGAGAGGTAGACTCGTAGGCTATTTCATGGTCGGAAAGAATCATGAGTAATCAGCACAGATTGCGTCATCATAACAGCAAGACGCAAAAATATACAAAATTTGAGACCGATACAAAGTCGTTACCAAAGCCTTTTTTCAAGGTCGAAATGAATCATGGGTATTCAGGACTGATTGCGTCTTCATAACGGCTTCCCGTTGGCCAGACGCACAATAACGAAAAAAAAAATAGACCGATAGAAAGTCGTTACCAAAGCGCAGTGGTCCTAATTACCCATGATTCCTTTCAACTTTGAAAATGGCTTATGGGCGTCACTTACATGTTGTAGATAGAGAAAGATGCATGAATATTGTCCGGCTTCCGGCAAATAAGACAGAAAGATTGTGATACATAACAACAAGACCATTGGGTCATTACCAACTTTCCGCAATGACTGAAAGTAAGAAAGAAAGGAAAATATAATATAATACAGTGAACACTTGTTTATTCGAACTTCTATTATTTGAATTTTCTATAATTCAAACTTGTTTCCAGTTCCCGTCAAGGAGAAACCCTCATAAAATACTTTCTATAGTTCGAATCGCTCTGTATTTCGAACAAATAACATTCCTCGTTTAAGTTCGAATTAGCGAGAGTGGACTGTATCTAACCGATGTCAAACAAAGGAAAATTTGCTTGTTGTTAGCCGCAACAAAGTGCACTACCAGAGGGAACCCTATAATAATTATCTACCGTAGATTTTGTAATGAAAAGACGAAGAACTCATTTTTCAAATCTTAAAAACTTCTCTTGGAAACTTTGCGATGATTATTTTCATAATGTCATGGAATTTAAGCCACAGTGATCTATTATCTGATACTGTGATGGCGGATTGGCGGTAGGTACACTTTCAGTGCATTTTCTCTTGATTTACCCAACCCTTATAGTGCACTATATTCCCCAGCTGTAAATCTGCGTGAAAGAAGAAGCTTAAGAAATTTTTCAAAGAAAAACTAAGAAAATTATTCTTGTCAGCTGTAATTGTAATTAGAGTGCATTTTGGGACGCTGAAAAACCCCACCCTTAAGCGCGGCACATGATGTAGGCCAGATCATATGAGTGCCCCCGGGCCGTAAAGGAGCGGGCCAATTTCCCATCGGAGAGGAATGATAGTCGGCATGTGATATGCATGAACCTAAGTCAGGTTCATCTTCAGTAGAAAGTATTTCATCATACCGGGACCCTTTTATGTAACCCACTAGTTGTCAAACAATTTTTGATATGCATAAGTCAAGATTACTTATCGATGATTATCTATCGGAAACGCCCGAAGAAACTAGAATTTGACCCCTGTGTATCACTAAAAAAATATAGAAAAACAGAGATCAAATTCCTTCCAGATTTTTCGGGTGTTTTTGATAGGAAAAATTATATAATCTGACTTAACTTAACTTAGGCGCATGAGAACGCCGAAAAAATGATTGATGACCAAACACACCTATTTTTGGGCAAAAATTAAGTTTATATATGACGGCATTTTATTCATACCGATGGGTCTAAACGTGGTCTACTAAAACTGAATTTATCCAGAGAATAAGAGCGTCAAAACTAAAGAAACTGTAATACATAGAATTGTTATTTATACAATCTGATATTACCCCAAAACAATTACTGTATTATCATATAACACCCATACTACTGTATTACACGGATTATAAACGATTCCAGTCTACTTCTCCTGGTTCATTATGTATACATATTTGTCAAAAGTGTTGCAAAATAAATTATATTATAATGAATTTGTGAATTGTTCTCTGGTGCCTAAGATACACGCTTTTTGATAAGAATATACTTTATAAGAATATCCATGATGAAATTGGCCAAAAAAATGAAGAATACCACCAGCCGAAAATCTTTCATTCTCGTAAAGAGTTTTCTTCGTTGGATGTTGCTCGAAACATAGCTTTGATTGAATCTCGAAAATCTTTCATTCTCGTAATGCAGATTATTGGGTTGGCGATAGTAGCCACGGGCATTGGTAAGTAGAAAATAAATCTCAAGGAAAGTTTGTCTTTTATGGTGTGTTTTGTATAATACATCCCAATGCAAAAATCTGTAACCATGATGAAAATGATGACAATAAGTTGTGTCAGAAAGATCAGTTTACACGTGCTCAAAGCGCGTTTTTCATTTTCTGCGTTTTGATTGGACGAGGCCGATACAATAAGGGATTCTGATTGGTTGTTACCATTTCTCCGCGTTTTTAACGCGTTTCGAACGCGGTTGTATATAATCGAAAGCGTTACTGTAACAATAAGACTAATTACGGCATTGATGATGAGAGTTGGTAGCTTGTCTAAGAAAAATAAAGTGATAGTCATCAAAGCTAGCACCCATACGATTCCAATGTAATACAAGAAGTGTTTTGTTGAGATGTTCCCTCGGTAGACGATCGGATCAGTTATTGCTTTGTACCGATCGTAAGATAAACATATCGTTGTGAAAAATCCGGCGTTTAGGATCGGGGTTCCTATATACGACACAAGGTTCAAAGTACGGAATAACTTCTGGTCATCAAACGCCAATGAAGCGTATGACGTCATCGGAAAGCATACAAAACTAGCTGCAAGGTCACACATACACAGATGAATTAACAAAAAATTGAACATTTTTCGAAGCCTTTTGAGAGGATCCTTGATAACTGCCGAAATAACCAATGTGTTTAAAACAATACTGATGATTGCTGCGAAACCGAAAATTGCTCCGATGGAATACTTGAATAAGTTGAAATTCATTTTATGAGCTCTACACAGCAGCGACGATGTCCTCTTATTTGTAGTTGGTTAAATTTTGTAGACGAGAGCTCCCAAAGCACAAACAGCTTCTCGTGTGAATTCTCACCACAGCAAATTAATTTTATCAAAATAGAATTTGTCAAATAGTGAAGACGTTTTTGTATCTAAGCATCGAAATAGAGCTCTCAAAGCACAAACGGCTTGTCATGTGAATTCTCATAATGACAAATTAATTTTATCAAAACAGAGTTCCAAAACCACAAATAGCTTCTCTTCTAAATGCTTGTATCATAATAAGAAGTAATGTATGCAAGTGAAATCTTGCAATGGTTTGTTGGGGAAAAACAAACAGCTAGCACAATTTTGTTTATATCAAATTACCTTGTACAAACATTCCATTTTATCTTCTATAACCTTAGTCTAGCATGCTAGAAAAAATAAGCTAAAGATATTGCAAGAGATGAATTGTTGTTGTTACAAACTGATATTATCCCGTAACAATGATATTACATATTATCCGTAGTCTGCATGTCTGTTTTCTGTTTTCTTTCTGTGTATCACTTTCGTTTTCGCAAGCAATATTTTTGTTCTCGAAAAGTTTGTTTTGATTGACAGATCGGATAGAGCCTGGTTTAGACTTTATACAGCCTTTGTTTTGAAACTTAAGACCCGTCTACATTTAGTAATTCTAATTTTAATGCCTAGGTTTGCCCGACCCTTTATTTTCCTCTTTTCTTTTTTTTGAAATATTTTCGAATGTATTTAACGATCGCATTTATTAATGACATTGGGCAAACAAATTCCTTTTATAGAAAAGAACATTTCAAATGTACAGGGTGTCCCTAATAAAAGTATCGAGTTTGAACATGCGATTGAGTAAAAAAGTTTGTGTGTGTTATCGCTAAAATATAAGAACGTTCTCCATCACATAGGATCATTACAAAAGGTAGTTACAACGTATAAATTAATCAATAGCCCTTTTACTATTCCCCTGTTGCATAAATGTACGTCTTTAAAAATCAAAATTAATAAAAATTCAAATTCCCTCGTTTTACTTTTTTATTGTTCCATACATTCCATTTTTACTATTTTCATAGTTTTACATACGATTCTTTACTAACATGTTTTAATTGTTGCGTTTTTCTCATGATCGTAATTTCGTTGCATTTGTAAACAGGCAGAGTATGTTTTTATTGTTACGCAATGACAATACACACTTAAAACTTTCTACTCAATCGCATGTTCAAACTCGATACTTTTATTAGGGACACCCTGTATATCAAAACCATGGCTCAAAACATAAAAGTTGGTTGAGCAATAACAGCATTCAAAGGGCGATAAAAACCAAGAGAAAAAAATTAGTCAACCTCTTTCTTCATATAAAAACATTCAAGTGGTCGATACTGTTAATCCTTTGACTGCTATTTATATGTTTTAAGGGTGTGACCTATTTGCCACGTAAAAAAAATGAAGGTTCGATCTATTTGCCAGATCTTGGCAAATGCCGACATTCAACTTTATTTTCTTTGAGTTGAAATATGTATAATTATGAAAAACATCTTTGAAATATATTTAAATTATTCAACTGTGCTATTTAATGAAATCTAGTTCAACATCGAACTTTCAATAAACATTAAAAAAAAACTCTGGCAAATAAGTCCAGATCTTTGTTGTCGGCAAATGGCGACACTGGCAAAGAAATTGTAAATTCTTTTTTCGGCATACACCGACAGCGGCACGGAAAGGGTACGTGATTTTACATGTTTAAATTCAAAAATTTATGACAAGGGTTTAAAAAAAGCAATTCAGAATAGTCTTATTTTATTTTTCTTTATTGGATAAAAACAAAGAGTTGCACTTGTGGCTTCTTTGCTTTTTCATGAAAGAATTATCATTTTATTCATTTCACTCCTCTACCATGTTGCTCTCAAGTTTTAACAAAAAATCGCGTCACCGAGAAAGTACACAATCCAAATATGGTTAAAAGATAAGACAACCGGGGAGGGATAGGGTCAAACTTTGATTTTATTTGACCGTGCTTTTAAGCCAGCTTCAACATCCGAAAGACTTTTAATGTGTTCAGCTACAGCTTAACAAGCGTGCGACACCGGGTACCGGCTAGTTAATTCAATGTGTTCAGCTACAGCTTAACAAGCGTGCGACACCGGGTACCGGCTAGTTAATTCTCATTATGCTAAGCATTTAGAAGAGAAGATATTTGTGATTTGGAACTCTGTCTCGACAGAATGAATTTGTCGTTAAGAGAATTCACAAAAAGAAGCCGTTTGTGCTTTGAGAGCTCTATTTCGATGCTTAGATACAAAAACGTCTTCACTATTTGACAAATTCTATTTTGATAAAATTGATTTGGTGTGGTGAGTTTTTCAAATTTTTGTTGTGCTTTATTTTGATTTTTGGAAACAACAAGACGTCTGCAAAATTTAACCAACTACAAATAAGAGGACATCGTCGCTGCTGTGTAGAGCTCATAAAATGAATTTCAACTTATTCAAGTATTCCATCGGAGCAATTTTCGGTTTGGCGGCAATCATCAGTATTGTTTTAAACACATTGGTTATTTCGGCAGTTATCAAAGATCCTCTCAAAAGGCTTCGAAAAATGTTCAATTTTTTGTTAATTCATCTGTGTATGTGTGACCTTGCAGCTAGTTTTGTATGCTTTCCGATGACGTCATACGCTTCATTGGCGTTTGATGACCAGAAGTTATTCCGTACTTTGAACCTTGTGTCGTATATAGGAACCCCGATCCTAAACGCCGGATTTTTCACAACGATATGTTTATCTTACGATCGGTACAAAGCAATAACTGATCCGATCGTCTACCGAGGGAACATCTCAACCAAACACTTCTTGTATTACATTGGAATCGTATGGGTGCTAGCTTTAATGACTATCACTTTATTTTTCTTGGACAAGCTAACAACTCTCATCGTTAATACCGTAATGAGTTTTGTTGTCACAGTGGGGCTTACAATTATATACAACCGCGTCTGGAACGCGTTAAAAACGCGGGGAAATGGTAAGACCCAATCAATTGTATCAGCCTCGTCCAATCAAAACGCAGAAAATGAAAAACGCGCTTTGAGCACGTGTAAACTCATCCTTCTGACACAGCTTACGGTTATATTTTTCCTCATGGTGACAGATTTTAGTATCAGGATTTACTATGCAAAACATACTTTCCAACCCAGTCTTTCCATGAGATTTCTTTTCAACCTACCAATGCCCGTGGCTGCTATCGTCAACCCAATAATCTGCATTACGAGAATGAAAGATTTTCGAGACTCAATCAAAGCTATGTTTCGAGCAACGTCCAACGAATACAACTTTACGAGAATAAAAGATTTTCGAGACTTAATCAGAGCGAGTACAACAATTTACGAGAATGAAAGATTTTCGAGACTCAATCAAAGCTATGTTTCGAGCGACATCAAACGTAGACAACTCTTGACAGGTTCAAGGAAGCAGAAACTTAAATAGATTGGAAGTACATTTTATAAGAACATCTAAAATTTTGAAAAAGCCTTCCTATAGGCTAATTTTTGAGTTTTAAGCCTAAAGATATTCTTTAAAATATTCATTTTCATGATATCATAATTTTTCACTATTTGGTTTTATTATATCTATATTTAGAGTCCACATATCCTTAAAACGTTCTGAACTTATTCTTAATGTTTTGACCAGCGAAGCGTTATGTTCTTATAAAGTTATATAAAACTTATAAAAAAACAATGAGCTCTAGAATAAAACTTACACTAAAGGGGTCTTAAATGTTCTTAACTTGTTCTTAATGTTTTGACCAGCGAAGCTTTATGTTCTTATAAAGTTTACTTCTTATAAAAAAACAACTGAGCTCTAGAATAACACTTACACTAAAGGAGTCTTAAATGTTCTTAACTTGTTCTTAATGTTTTGACCAGCGAAGCTTTATGTTCTTATAAAGTTTACTTCTTATAAAAAACAACTGAGCTTAAGAATAGCACTTACACTAAAGGAGTCTTAAATGTTCTTAACTTGTTCTTAATGTTTTGAACAGCGAAGCCTTATGTTCTTATAAAGTTATATAAAACTTATAAAAAAACAATGAGCTCTAGAATAAAACTTACACTAAAGGAGTCTTAAATGTACTTAACTTGTTCTCAATGCTTTGACCATCGAAGGGTAATGTTCTTACAAAGTTATATAAAACTTATAAAAAAACAATGAGCTCTAGAATAAAACTTACACTAAAGGAGTATTAAATGTTCTTAACTTGTTCTTAATGTTTTGACCAGCGAAGCTTTATGTTCTTATAAAGTTTACTTCTTATAAAAAAACAACTGAGCTCTAGAATAACACTTACACTAAAGGAGTCTTAAATGTTCTTAACTTGTTCTTAATGTTTTGACCAGCGAAGCTTTATGTTCTTATAAAGTTTACTTCTTATAAAAAACAACTGAGCTTAAGAATAACACTTACACTAAAGGAGTCTTAAATGTTCTTAACTTGTTCTTAATGTTTTGAACAGCGAAGCCTTATGTTCTTATAAAGTTATATAAAACTTATAAAAAAAAATGAGCTCTAGAATAAAACTTACACTAAAGGAGTCTTAAATGTACTTAACTTGTTCTCAATGCTTTGACCATCGAAGGGTAATGTTCTTACAAAGTTATATAAAACTTATAAAAAAACAATGAGCTCTAGAATAAAACTTACACTAAAGGAGTATTAAATGTTCTTAACTTGTTCTTAATGTTTTGACCAGCGAAGCTTTATGTTCTTATAAAGTTTACTTCTTATAAAAAACAACTGAGCTCTAGAATAACACTTACACTAAAGGAGTCTTAAATGTTCTTAACTTGTTCTTAATGTTTTGAGCAGCGAAGCATTTTGTTCTTACAAAGTTTACTTCTTATAAAAAGCAACGTGTGACAAGAATAAAACTTACACTAAAGGAGTCTTAAATGTTCTTAACTTGTTCTTAATGTTTTGAGCAGCGAAGCCTTATGTTCTTACAAAGTTTACTTCTTATAAAAAAACAACGTGTGACAAGAATAAAACTTACACTAAAGGGGTCTTAAATGTTCTGAACTAATTCTTAATGTTTTGACCAGCAAAGCCTTATGTTCTTATAAAGGTTACTTCTTATAAAAAAGCAACGTGTGACAAGAATAAAACTTACACTAAAGGGGTCTTAAATGTTCTGAACTTGTTCTTAATGTTTTGACCAGCGAAGCCTTATGTTCTTATAAAGGTTACTTCTTATAAAAAAACAACTGAGCTTAAGAATAACACTTACACTAAAGGGGTCTTAAATGTTCTTAACTTGTTCTTAATGTTTTGACCAGCGAAGCCTTATGTTCTTATAAAGTTTACTTCTTATAAAAAAACAACTGAGCACTAGAATAAAACTTACACTAAAGGAGTCTTAAATGTTCTTAACTTATTCTAAATGTTTTGAGCAGCGAAGCCTTATGTTCTTATAAAGTTTACTTCTTATAAAAAAACAACTGAGCACTAGAATAAAACTTACACTAAAGGAGTCTTAAATGTTCTTAACTTATTCTAAATGTTTTGAGCAGCGAAGCCTTATGTTCTTATAAAGTTTACTTCTTATAAAAAACAACGTGTGACAAGAATAAAACTTACACTAAAGGGGTCTTAAATGTTCTTAACTTGTTCTTAATATTTTGACCAGCGAAGCCTTATGTTCTTATAAGGTTTACTTCTTATAAAAAACAACTGAGCTCTAGAAAAACACTTACACTAAAGGGGTCTTAAATTTTCTTAACTTGTTCTTAATGTTTTGACAAGCGAAGCCTTATGTTCTTATAAAGTTTACTTCTTATAAAAAACAACTGAGCTTAAGAACAAAACTTACACTAAAGGGGTCTTAAATGTTCTGAACTAATTCTTAATGTTTTGACCAGCAAAGCCTTATGTTCTTATAAAGTTTACTTCTTAAAACAATGAGCTCTAGAATAAAACTTACACTGAAGGAATCTTAAATGTTCTTAACTTGTTCTTAATGTTTTGACCAGCGAAGCCTTAGAGCTCAAGAATAAAACAATGTGCAAGAAGAATAACAATTACACTAAAGGAATCTTAATGTTTTGACCAGCGAAGTCTTATGTTCTTATAAAGTTTACTTCTTATAAAAAAACAACTGAGCTTAAGAATAAAACTTACACTAAAGGGGTCTTAAATGTTCTGAACTAATTCTTAATGTTTTGACCAGCAAAGCCTTATGTTCTTATAAAGTTTACTTCTTAAAACAATGAGCTCTAGAATAAAACTTACACTGAAGGAATCTTAAATGTTCTTAACTTGTTCTTAATGTTTTGACCAGCGAAGCCTTAGAGCTCAAGAATAAAACAATGTGCAAGAAGAATAACAATTACACGAAAGGAATCTTAATGTTTTGACTAGCAAAGTTCTTATAAAGTTCAAGAATAAAACTTACACTAAAGGGGTCAGCTTTTTCCCACGGAATGGACTTGCCCCACGATACTGGTCTCAATCTTTCAGGAAGAGATTCAGGAACACAAACCAAGATGAATAACATATCCAATAGAGCGATAGCTGTTGCCAAGGCGACCACCACAGAGTCGGAATATACGGTACCAAGGTAAGCGCCCAATGCTGGGCTTGTGATGAGGCTTGCTGCAAATGTAGCTGAAACCTGAAATTGAGAATAAAAATAAAGATTACTTTCTTCATTCAAATATTAAGCGCCAGTTTTTTTAAGAATGGGGCAGTTTGGGGCAGTTCCAATAGTTTGAAACTAAGAAACTTTGCCATCAACCTTTCTACCCTTAAATACTTAGAGATCAGTCCAAAAGTACAAAATATTCCTAAACATTTCCTTCTCTTTGGATAATTTGAACTTTGGGCTCATTTAACTGCATTTAAGAGCATAAACAGGTTAATAGCAAAATTGTTTTATGGGGTTGGTAAAGTTTACCTTTGAAGATTTGAGAGTTTAGAAGCACATTTTGACAGACTTGATCCTTAAATGGTAGATCAGGAGGTAAAGATCTTGATGAAAGTTTGTACTATCCCCATGAAACTTTCTAAAAACCAAGATTTCATTGTCTTAGGGGGCTCCTTTTCTGTTCAATCTTGAGCAAAAATTGTTGTTTTGAGCAGCATTGTCAAGATTTTTAGGATTTTAGAGTTAAGACGGACTTTGAGCTAGCCCTAATCTTTAAAACAAAGGAAAAGGTTCCAACTTCTGATAAATTGTTGCACTATCTATAGGATGCTTTCACAAAATCAAGAATCAAGTATCAATGGATACTCATTTTTGGCAAAAATTTCAGCCAAAAATGTACTTTAAGGTCAATTTTACAAAATTAAGGGGGTCAGGGGAGTTAGAAGCTGCCTTTGAGTGAAATTTCAGCTTCTATAAACTTCCAAACAGTACCATATTTGATTTTCCTAGAAACCTTTCTGGAATGTGATGAGGAATCATGATGTTCAGATGAAATTTATTTTCTAACTGCCAATTACTGGCTGCAATGGAATGACCTCAGCTCTAGTCAAAAAATTGAAAAAAAAGCCTTTTTTGCCCAAAAAAGGACATTTTGACAACTTTTTTCACCTAGTTTCATTGTTTTTATATTAAAGATTCATCATAGCCCTTATATTATAACAAAGTCAGTGATCTAGACCCCTTTGAAGTTTGCCAATGGACCAAAATATCCCAAATTTTAGTCATTTTTCGAGCGATGTTAAGAAAAATTTTAAATCAAGATTAAAAATTTATGGTAGGAGATCACATAGGTTTCTCTTTTGATCCTAAGAGACCAGGGCGGTTGTCTTTCAGGAACAGAAGAGTTAGAGGTCAGACAATGTTGGGATTTCAAGGAGAATTGGGCTAAAGTTGATACTTTCTTGAGACCTAATTGGCTTTCCGGGCCTCTAGGGGGCCAGTAGGATCATTTTTTATCGCAATCACTTCAAATGGATAGACAAGGGACTGAACTACCAGAAATTATTATTTTGAGCAGTAACAAACTTCCCTGGGACAGGTCAGATGGCTCTAAAATACCCCTAAAATCAAATTTGTAGTGTTTTTGTGACGTTATAACTCCAGCTACCATTTTGAGAATTTTGATTTTTTTTGAAAACTGTATAGTTTACTGGCCATAGTTTCAGAATCACCAAAAACCAATTCCTCATTTTTATTTGAGAAAGCATGGTTCTATATCAAAAAACTTTTTTTAAGTGCAATGCCCAAAAATGTCAAAAACTTCAAATTGGCATAAATCCGCCATTATGGATTTTCAGACCAACATATTTTGGGATTTTACTTCATTCGTTGTACTTAAAAACATATCCAAAAATGAAAAAAATTTAAGTTTCAAACTATTGGACCTGCCCCGCTCTTAAAAAAACTGACTCTTAAATTTCAAGTTTTATTTGAAAGGCTTGTTTAGTTTGATTGATGAATCACTAAATCTTAATTTTTCTTACCATAGACTAATATTTAGATTATGCTAGGTGACTATATTTAGTATATAGTATTTTTGTATGTATGTAGAGTTATATTTGAACAATTTTCAAATTCTATCTTGCTTTCATCATTTCACATGGAGCTTTTTTCATAACTTACGTCTAGCTTACTCTAACGTTTCTGTGACAATTGCTTCGTATTTTGGTCGATTTTTCCGACAAATTTGTTTTGTTTTATAAACTTTTTTTTAATAACATTATTTATTAATTTAATATTTTAAGGGATAAGAACCATTGTGCAATATGGAGCCCGAAGTATGTTAAACTAGGTCACAGTGTGGATCTAAACCACACTGAAACGACCGCCTTCCATCACGCATCACGCTCGCGAAAGAGCGGGTGCACATTATTAACGCCTACATGTCATCTCCAGTACATTTTAGATTATTCATTGAAAACAGATTACAATATAGTCATTTTTCATGTCTCGATTATTCAATTCCGAATAAAAGACATTCAGCGAAAAAAAAGAGAAACACCTGGGTAATCTAGTTAAAAAAACCGAAAGTAAATGGCAGACAAAGTAATGAGCCAAGGCAAAACGAGATTAGCGTACCACTATGAAAGAAACCGCCTCCGGCGGTCGATAAAAGATAAATAAAAGATAAATAAAAAAATTAAATTGAATACAAGCTTTTTTTTAAGAACAAGTAAATTTTGTTCCATGCTGGGTTGTTCTCAATTTTTTGAAATTTTCAGGCTTAAATGTTCTTTAAGATATTTTTAACACGCTCAGTTTATCTACTTAAAAACTTGAAATGAGTTTAAAATTTGGTAAAATCAGTACTTTCTAAGTAATTTCTGGAATCTGAGGTTTAGAATTGTTCTTAATTTGTTCTAGGGTTTTGGCCATTTTTCAGCCTTGTGTTCTTATAAAATTGTTATGATGAAAAAAGTCGTGTAGCTCACCAGTCCATAAGCGTGACTTCTGTCTGATTTATCCGTACAGTCAGCTACGTAAGCGAAGACGATGGAAAAAGTGACCGAAAACGTCCCAGAGATTGATAAACATGCGAAGAACCACCTGCAAAAATAAACAAAAATAGATTGTCAAGAATTAACGAATTATAAATGATAGATTCGGGTTGAAACGACGGAATACACTGTGGTCACTAGTCGATACGATACTCTCGCTTATTCAAATCGAACAGGGAATCTTATTTTTTCGAATTACACGGAGTATATCAAGAGGGTTTCTTCTTGGCCGGGATTGAAAATAAGTTTAACGTATCTCATGAAACTCTGAGTTTGAAACAAAGATATTGTGTAACTCTTTATTATAAGTTCGAATTATAGAAAGATTCGAATAATAGAAGTTCGAATAAGCGAGAATCTACTTTTATGCCGACACATCTCTGGCAAATATGTCGAACCTTGCCACAATCCCGGACAAAAGGTTTGTAGAAAAATCCGCTCCCTTCAATGTTGTTTTGGTGTAAGTTGTGGTTATGTCGTGGGACGATCAAAGCAAGATTACTACTTCAACATTGAAGGGATAGGGAGAGGAATTTTGGCCATTTCAGAGAATTTCTTTTTCAATTTTGAAAAGTCTACAACCTTTTGTCCGGGATTACAGACAAGGCTTTGAAAGTCTTACCATGGGTTGAATCTCAACAGTGGTATGGGAACACATGTGAAAAAAACAGTCAGTAGTAAAAATGACTTTCGTCCCCAAACGTCTGATAGGGCACCGATCAATGGCGCCGACAGGAAAGAGAGGAAACCCTAAAAAAAAAAAGCATAAAATCATATTATTATCATGTTATTTGACCCTACTTCTATCACGCGGTTTCTTGATGTCGCATCTTTTCGAAAATCTCGAGAAAAATGTGCACCCGTCTGGGACAAGCTATATGTTATTTCGAAAAGCTCTTTTAAGATAACCCTGTGTCACAGACCCGGTGGACTGGAAAATTCGGCCAAAATCTCTTCCCCTGTGAGAAAAATACCCTACAATTTTATCCCCACTGGCAGGTTGATTTTGATTTCATCATTTGAAATTTAATGGAAAAAGTTGCAGTCCAAAACCATAAACTTTTTTTCTCGAAGCACGAAACTAAATATATTTCACATCAACAAAATTCCGCGAATCGGCCTCTTTTTCACCCAATTTCTTTTCATTTCCGTATATGGGTTTTAGTCAATTTTGGAATATAAACTTTTCGGGAGAAAAAATTTTCCCGAATAACGACAAAATACATTAAAACCGTGAAATTTAATCCATTTGTGATGTAATGATGATGGTGTGGACATACCTTTATTCCTTGGATGATACCATTCATCAGGAAAGTGTTTTCTGGAAATGTTTCCGCCAAGACCTATGAAGAAAGATACAGAGAATTGTCAGTTTCAAAGCAGCGATGGCTGAGTGGTTAAGGCCTCAGTGTCCGAAACCAGGGGTTCCTAGTTCGAATCCCCCACACCTTCCAATGTTCCCCATCTTCAGTTCATAGATAGCCAATCCGGCTGGTGGCGGCTCACCACAATCGAAAGACTGTCGTAAAATATCTACATAAAATATAGACTAATTCAACTTCTGACAAAAGGTTTACCGAATTTTCATTAACAAAACCAACTTACGGTAATTGAAGGCGATGTTAACTATCCCCAAGCAAAGAATTCTTATCAATTCTTTGAGGGTTACGAAGAAGATATAAAAACCAACGACCACACTTACCAGTGTCTATTACATTGGTTTTGCTACCGTCCCTTATTTATAACAAAAATCAACTTACGGTAATTGAAGGCGATGTTAACAATCCCCAAGCGAAGAATTCGAGGAAGATGACGACGGTGGCATGATAAACACTAGGTCTGTCCATAACATCGATCGGCTGTCAACGAATGAAGAAGAAAATTAATTAGAATGCAGAATTTCAGTGTGGGGTCGCACGGGGTCACTTAAAATGTAAAAATTGGACAGCACATTCTGATTTTACTGTAATGGTCCATTCTCGAGCTTTGACTTGAGTATGATGGACTGGGTTCGTTGATAATCCGTGAAATACAGTGATATGGGTTTTATATACCATAATTGTTATTTTGTAGATTTTTTGAGAATCCGGATATTATTTTAGAGAAGAGTCGATTCACTTAAACCAATTTATACCAAGTATTATCTTATTAATCTTTTTAAGGGAAGGCCCTTATAAGAAATGTCATGATAAGGAGGGGGTTATCGACATTAGGGTGCCTTCTAATGAGCATTTTATGAAACTTTTCTTTGATAATTTTAAAAGCTCTACTTGTACTTAGTCCTTTTTTCGGACACAGAACTTTTTTCTCGGGACACCCTGTATATTAAACTTGTATTTATGAACATCCCTGTGTCACAGACCCACCGGGACCCCATCCTCACTGGAAAATTTGGCAAAGATTTGATCTCCGGTGGCAAAATACCCTGGGATTTCAGCCTCACTGGGAAATTAGCTTTGATTTCATCCCCACTCAAAATCCATGTTTAAAAATTGCACTCTAAAACCATCCCCAGTGGATTTTCTAACCTTGGAACGATAAAATTTCTATCCCCATTAAGATTTCGATAGGGATTTTTATCCCCACTAAAAAAAAAGTTCCACCGGGGCTGTGAAACAGGGGTGCTTATTAGAAAGAATAATTGAAGAGATCCCTTTCAAATCAATTTGGATATTTGTAATTAATTACAAATTTGGAAAAGCTCTCTCTCTCTCTCTGCCAGTGAAAGTTATTACTTATAAAATGAAAACACTCGATGTGAAAGAAATTTGTAATCAGAAAACGTTGTTTCTCCGTTTGTTAGCGCGCAGTTTTAAAAATTATATTTTCCATAATACCTATTAAGTTTATCAAAATATTATAGCCAAGGATGAATTAAACAAACCAGGCTTCCGAGGGCGAAAAAAAATTTCACATGAAATATAATTTCTTGAATAAGTAAGATAAAAATTTGTTGATGAAAGATATCTTTTTTTCAAGAGAACCGAACAATCTTGTTAGTGTACACAACACTTGAGAGTTTAAAAAATTAAGCGTTTAAATTATTTATTGCAATCGGGGTATATATTGAAAACATGTAAAACATATTCAAGAATTAGTAAATTGAGTCAAAAAATGTAAAATTGATACTAACTACAAGAGCAAGGGTCAATACACCTTTTCGACCGTAGTCGCGCGGTCAGGTGCGTGTCACTTTTATCCCACTAAACTCGATCCAATCCTTTTTTGACACATTTTTCTATTGTCTATAGGTGCGAAAAAGGACTGGGACGGTTTAAGTGGGATAAGGCGGACAAAAAATGCCCGCGCAGCAATTGGCATATATACGGTCGAAAAGGTGTATTTAAGTTTTGAATCTGTTGAAAGTGAAAAAAAAGATCTAGTAGCATCAAGTAAAATGGATAGTAAAATGGATGGTTTCATGGTCCCTATATTAAACCATATAATTCTCATTGCAATATTCATCAGCTTAAAATGTGGGTCCGCTAACGCTGGAGCTCCACCAATCCCAGGGTTTGGAGATCCACCAATACCAGGGTCTGGAGCTCCACCAATACCAGGGTCTGGAGCTCCACCAATACCAGGGTCTGTTGCCCAGACTGAAGTTTCAATCAACAACAAGACTACCGAATTGTATCTGCGAAGCGCAAAATCCTTCAGTGGAACAAAAATCAAAATGGTAGCTGGTGTTTACATGGTAACTGAGTGTGTTTTGTTGTGCGAGAAAGATGAAAATTGTGATTTCTCTGTTCTTGATGATATGCAGAATTGTATATTGTACTCTACCGAGACAAACAACAAAACTACAGACCAGAATACTACAGACATAAATGTTGGTACGGACACGCAGATGGTGTGCTCAAGTGTAAGTGAAAAAATATCACATTTTAAAGGCGTTGGCGCAATGCAACATGCTCCATCTCACCAACCTGAAACACTTTCACGTGTCTCCACCCCATTTTTCTTTTAATAACATTTGTTGTTTCTCTCACTTTTGTCCCAGGGACAAAATCAGCGAGTCTTTTGAGTATTTCCCTCACTTTTTGTCCAATTAAACAAAAAAAGAAACCATGAGACACGCACTTTTTTCTTGTATTGGTGGGATGGAGCATGTTGCATTGCACTAACGCGAAAAAACTTCACTTAAGCCTTAACTCTCTTGAAATTTTTAACCTAGCACAATATGAAAATAGCTATTCTTTACCTGCGTACCTTGCTTTTCAGACTGATATACGTTTTTTATAAGAACGTCCAAAATTTTTAAAGTCTTCCAATGTTCTTAACTTTTTGAGTTTCAAGGATAAAGATTTTCACCATTTTGTGAGCATTTTGAAGCAATTTCTTAAGAAATTGGGTGTTTTAGAGTTCACAAAGCCTTAGTAAAATGTTCTAAGTTGTACTTAATCTTTTGGCCATCGAAGACTTATGTTGTTACATAGTTTGTTCTTATAAAAAACATGTAGTGTATTTTTTTGAAAGCGGAGTGCACGTTTTTTTATAAGAACAAACTATATAAGAACATTTTTGCTTCGATGACCCAAATGTCAAGAACAAGTTAAGAACATTTTAGGGCTTTGTGGCCACAAAAAAACCCTTTTTCTTAGGAAAATAGTCAAAAAATACTCACGAATTGGTCAAAATAAAAACATGTTTTTAAGAACATTTTTATGCTTGGTAAGAAAAATAACAAGTTTTATTTTTATTTTCAGTAAAAGCTTTTCGTTAAAACCATCTTCAGTGCTAGATGTTAAAAAAGTAAATGAAATTCAAAAAAGATACACTAAATACATTATTGTACAAGGTGACGTAAAATGTTTTAAAAATCTGTAAGGTTTTGTTAAGAGAACTTCTTATTGACGGGGACTTGACGTTAGTTCGAATTACAGAGAAAGATTCGAATTAGCGAGAGTTAGCTGTTTCCACACTTTAGGTTGCTTTCAAAAAGCGTTCGGATTCGACCACCTTCGACAAAGCATCAACAACCAAATTCTGCACAGCAAAATATTCCTACGAAACTGACGGGTGTTACAACAAGTGTGGTGGCAAAACAGGGTGGTGTACAAAATATTGTGG
Organism: Clytia hemisphaerica; assembly: GCF_902728285.1. Taxonomy (NCBI): domain Eukaryota; kingdom Metazoa; phylum Cnidaria; class Hydrozoa; order Leptothecata; family Clytiidae; genus Clytia; species Clytia hemisphaerica. The sequence continues at coordinate 38,489 of NW_027103306.1, forward strand.
CGTTAACAAGGCGTGTTGTAGGGCGCACATACCAGAGCAAGGCGATGAAGGAGAATGTGCTATTTTAAATAATGGATATGATGGCAACCACAAGTGTATGTTGGGTGTCAGTAAGCATTTCACTTTTTATTTATACTTTTTAATACACGTTTTTTTTATAAGAATAGTATACTTTGAATGAGGGTCAAGTATTCTTAAGAAATTGCCAAAATTGAGGGTGAAATATTCTTAACGTATTCTTACTTTTTCAGACTTGACTTTTTTACAAACACGAGAAATGACCATTTTGAGAGTTTTGGACTTTTGAATGAACATTTGGAGCTAAAATTACATTTCTACCTCAAAGTTTAAATTTATCTCTAATAAAGGAAGCAGTTTTTTCTGTTAACCAAATACAAATTGAATGCATTCTTATCAAATTCTGTGAAATTCTTCTACCCATTCTTAGGGTATTCTTAGGGTATTCTTACGATTTGGCCAATTTTCACTCTGATATTCTTATAGCGTGTAATGGGATAAAATTTTGCGGGGATTTCATTTCGTGGACTGCACTATTGGGTGACAATATTTTTTAAGATTTTATGTCCCCTCCTTTTTTCGGGAGCATTTTGGGTAAAATACGGACCGTTCTGTAAAATACCAACAAAACAAGATGTTTCAGTGGTCAATATCTATCACATTTCAACTCGGAAGCGCTTGTAGTTTTTGAGATTCGGTGGGGGATGAGGGGTCAACGTTGAGATTCGGTGGGGGATTAGGAGTCAACGTTGAGATTCGGTGGGGGATGAGAGGTCAACGTTGAAAATCGGCGGGGGATGAGGGGTCAACGTTGAGATTCTGTGGGGGATGAGGGGTCAACGTTAAGATTCGGTGGTGGGGGATGAGGGGTCAGCGTTGAGATTCGGTGGGGGATGAGAGGTCAACGTGAATATTACAGACTGGTCTGCAAAGTACTTAAAACTAATTGGACAGAATTTTTTATATTAATTATTTGTGATTATGTTAAACAAATCAGCCTCAGAAAACAAATACCATTCAAATTGACTGATCCGATCACCCAATACATGACTTTCAACAAATTTACATACGGGTCTGTAAAATACCAAACGGACAGGTGGCCGAACCGATATTTTGTTATCCATATCTATCACTTGTCAAAATGTCAAGGGCATAACACTTGTCAATTTTTAGATTTTAAGCTTACCCTAATAGAAAAAAATAAGTTACTATTACTCATATTTCACAAAAAAATCATAATCGAAAAATTCAAAATAACCAAGCTATTTTTTTATCATTTCGTAGCATACGGGGAACTGGGAAACAAGACGTATGTTTTCGTTGGCTTCAAAAGGGGTTTCAGTAAAGCCAGACACAAATGCAGTACTGTTGGCGGTGACCTAGTAAGCATCGAATCGCCGCGCGAACTTGACTACATCAACAACCATATGGAGAATCAGTGAGTTTCCACCATTTCTTGTATTCATGTCGTAATCTTGATATTCATGCCGTAAAACTTTGATATTCATGACGTAATCTTGATATTCAAGACGTAAAATCTCGATAGTCATGCCGTAATCTTGATATTCATGCCGGAGTCTTGATATTCATGCCGTAATCTTGATATTCAAGACGTAAACTTGATATTCATGCCGTAAAAATTTGATATTCATGCCGTAAAGATCTTGATATTCATGCTGTAATCTTGATAATCGTGCCGTAATCTTGATATTCATGCCGTAATCTCAATATTCATGCCGTAATCTTGGTATTCATGCCGTAATTTTGATATTCATGACGTAATCTTGATATTCATGCCGTAATCTTAATATTTATGCTGTAATCTTGATATTCATGCCGTAATCTTAATATTCATGCCGTAATCTTGATATTCATGCCGTAATCTTAATATTTATGCCGTTATCTTGATATTTATGTCGTAATCTTTCATACGGAAATAGACTGGTTGCTTGCACTAATTTTAAATTTAAAATCAACTAGTTGCAACTTACTTAGTTACTGAGCTAACATATCTTTTTTATAAGAAAGATTTTATAAGAACACAAGACTGAAAAAATGGCCAACGCCTAAGAACAGATCAGGAACAATCGGAGCCTCAGATTGTAGAAATCAATACAAAAGGACTGATTTTAACTAATTTCAACAAATTTTAACTAATTTCAACAAATTTTATCCCATTTCTAAGAACTTTGTCAGAGCATTCAAGCCTGAAAGTTTCAAAAAATTAAGAAACAGTCCAGTCTGAACTATCATTTACTGGCTCTTATAAAAAAAGCGTGGATCTGCGTAAAATATCTATAGTCTATAGCAAGAAATTCCTAAGAGATTTCTATTGTAATACCCCCGAAACAATCCCACAACAATGCATCCTTTTTTAGAAAAATCAAAAACTCCGATAAGATCTATTGATGTGTTTCAACAATTTGATTCATTTCAGCGTGGAAAAAGATGGTTACTACTTGGTGGGTTACAAAAAGAAAAAAGGAGCTGACCATTGGCATTGGGTGGACGATGATGATGATAAGGGGGCTTACAACGGCAATGCGTGGAACTTTGAAATGTAAGTCCTACCAGACCATTTTTAGATGTTACGGTTTGGTATCGGTCCGCTAGGGTAATTGTTGCGAATATGAAGTGTTTATACTAACTTGGGAAACGTTTTGGAAGGAACGAAATGGAGCAGTTCCGTTCCGATGAAAAATTTGTTATGTATAGAAAGTGCGCATACTGATTTCAGAACGTTTTAGTGCAACGAAACGGAGCAGTTCCACTCCGATGAAAATAGTGGAGCGAGAAAGTTTCGATCTGTTTTGCTTTGTATGGGAACGTCTTCATTTTTGATGTTTCAAATTTTGACATTCGCACAGTGTTTCGGAACTGTTAGTGATAGCGGGTTTATGAGGTATTTCTAACTTAAGTGACGAGTTTTAGAAGTTCAATGGATACTCCATTTTTCATGATACAGTGAAGTCCCCTTAACTCGAATGTTTCCTTAAAACTTGAACAAGTTTTCTCCTCCATTCAGTTACATAACAATGCCTTATAAAACCCTACTCTATATCTCGAAATTTCCCACGTGCGTATTCGAATTATGGAGACTCCACTATATCATAAAAACAGTTTTTCTCATTTCTAGGTCATAATCTTTCTTTTCATTTCTAGACCATCGTGTTCTGAGAAAGCATGGATCGATTTCAATTCCGGGAATAACACTGTCGAATGGTTTGGCAGAATCCGTCAAAAACACGCTTGCTTAGAACCGAGCATGGAGAGCAGGGGCAATTTCGTCTGCCAAATAAAAAACTATTAAAAGTTTTAGTTTTACATAAGTGTTCTCATCGCATATCAGGCCAGTGTCTCCCTATAGTTATATTGCGTTCGATTTCGTGCTGCATAAACAAAAAATAGTTTTTTCTTCGTTCTTTTCTTCAACCAATATTGCTCCACATCTGTGTCAATTCAATATTGATGAGTAAGCAAACAGTATAGAGTTAGTTTGAAACAGCACCTTTAAGACGACGATCAATTTTTTGCATTGGTCCTCACACGCACGCTTTTGTTATAATATTATTTGTCAGTTATAGGAAGGATCCAACTTTAATTTAACTTTAACTTTGATTTAACATGTAGTGGATTCTTTGGCCAACTTCATCATATAATATTCTTATAGGATAAATTATATGGTTGATTACATTTAGCTTAGATTTGTAAAGGACGAGCGGGGCGATAAATCCGTAATAGCTCCGCTTTTTATCGTACGATATTTTGATTGGTTAACAAAATATCGTACGAAATTTTTAAGCCAATCAAAATAAGAGTGTCAGTCGAATGTTTTTTTATAGTTTCGAATGTTTTTATAAGTTTCTCACTACGTTCGGGCTATTTTGAAATGTTTTCAATGAACCTCGGGTTTATTAATCCCAAATCACCCTCTAAACCATGTTATTACTAGTACAAATTTTATAAAAAGGACGTGTAGACGACCGATTATCTGCCCTAAGACAGCGTTTGATCCACTAAGACTATATCGAGTGAAGATTAGTAATTTCAATTGGAAGAGATTGAAAAAGTCTTTATATTGGTGTCATTGGAAAGGAATACCTTACTACCACTACCAGATAAGATGGGGGATAGTAAAGCAGCAGAAAGCACACGATTCAAAAATTACCATGTATGTTTGGAAAAAAAAATTTGGGTCTCAAAATGAGACGCTTACAATGCAAAGAAAATTAGTTAAATGTCTAAGAACCGCACCTATTCTAAGTCACCTACCAAAAGCGTCTACCCCTCCCCCCCTATGGCAGAAAGACGAACATCTGAATGCAAGAGACAGGCGGGTAGGCTGCACACATCCCCTCTGATATGTTTTGATATAGGTGATGCTAATCGTATACAAAATTTCCGTCCGAGAGTTACCCCAAATTAGTGTTTTCGAGTTTTAGGAACTTGATTTGCTTGATTAGTAAGAATATTTAAATTTCATTACATTTGAATTGGAACTGAACTGGCAGTTTAAAAATAGCTAAACGTACTGTAAGAGACACAACAGTCTTGTCCCCACACAGCTCTTGTTATGTAATAGTAATCGGACAGCTGCAAGTACAATATGAGAAAAATTTCCAAGATTTTCCCGTGCAATATTTTCCGAGCCTTTAGGCGAAGAAAATACACGGAAAATCCGAGTGAAATATTTCCATATTGTACGAGCAAAAAATGTCTGATAACTGGTTTATCGGTCACCCAAAAAATGCACTTTTTGTGTTGAAAGAAAGCGAAGGGCTGCACTTTTGTAGCAAAGTGACGTTAGGTTGCTTCTACCGCTACAATGCAACAACATCTTTTCGTCAATTTATATTTTGTACATGTAAAATACAAGATATATTGTACTCTTCTTAACCAATCAGATTGAAGATTTTTTTTGGATCACCGATAAAATCATATAACCAACGTTATTATTGTTACATATTACATTGGATTGTATAAATTGGTATCTTTTTGATTTAATAATAAATATTTCCAATTTTGAATTAAATAATTTATATCATATTTATAATGAAAAGAAAATCAGTCACAATAATACTTCCGAATTTCCCGTTGCGTTCTGTTTTAAAACAATCTCTGCAGTATTTATTAAATTCAAGATTGAAGAAAAATTGTACTTGGAAATAATTTCACTTGCAAGTCTTACAACATCTGTAAAAATCATTTTCATTTACACGAAAGAGCTACAAATCATGGTCAGAAATATGTTAACATATTTTAGTGTTCTGCAGAATTTAAAGTTCGGGCGAGAATGACATTTCCAGACTCCCTACTTTATCTAATCGAATTATTTCGATTTGGGAGGGGTATAATGGCTCCTAGTCGGACAATTCACAAGCTTTTTAATCCTCAGATCCTGCTGTCTTAAGTTTCATGTTAAAACTCCTAATTTAAAAAACTCTACTTTCTAACCCTGAGCGCTAAGGCACTTGAAGACTACTTGCGGTTTTAAAATTTTTGCAGGGAAATACTTTTTGTGTCAAATATTATGGCAATAGTTGTAGTTCGAAGAAAGTGAAATTGTTCATTCTGTCCAACCATTTAGTTATCCAAAATGGAGGAGAGTTAATTTCATATTCGTATGTTACAGCTGCCTCTCTCTAATTCGATCAAGGTCTTTTCTTCAGATTATAGAGACCATTTTACACTAATTCCAGCCAAGGGGACCAATGTTTTAGCTCAAATTACAGTGAAATAAATACATAAATTCCAAAAGTTCGAGCAAAACTTCAAAAAAATGAAGCAATTGTAGGTTAGTTCTTTATTTCTCCTCAAGTAATAGAGGACTAACCTAAAACTACTTTATTTATATTTACATATTTATTTATTTCAGATTACAGAAAGATTCGAATTGTAGAGGTTCGATCGAATTAGAGAGTTAACTATATAAGGTGGGAAAAATAGTGAATGACCACCAACTGAAGAAAGAAAAAATGTTTTATCTTTTCAAGTAAGTCTATTATAAAACAATAGAACAAGTTGGAGCTTTTACAAGCTCTTACTTGATTCGGTTGGTCGTTAACTTGTAACAAAACAATTTTGTCACTTTTTTCTAAAGAACGCGTCATTTTTATTACTTCAAATGACCAATTATTGAAGTATCTTATAAAAACTCCAGCTCATCCCAAAAACAATGAGGCTTGTTGATGATTATTAATCGGAGGGAGAGTTTTTTCCATATTTACACGGCGAATGAAGTATTTTAGATGTTCGTCATGTCTCTGTAGGAATACATTATATAAGTAATAAAATAATATTGGATCAAACAGTTCCATATTTGCACGGAAAATCTCCAATTCATGATATTCATGACGTAATGTCAGGGATCCTACGCCTGAATATATAAATTTTAGGACAAATTGTAGGAGGATTTTGGCCAAATTTTAAATTTTTTAGGAGGATTTTAGGAAAATTTAGGAAATAAATTTCTAAAATCGACCTGAAGTCATAGCAATCAGAAAATATCACCCACAGGAAGACTGAAATAATGTAACAAAAATAAAATTACTTTACGTAAAGTATTATTTGTTCTAAAAGAAATTCTCTCAATATGGCTAAATTACCAGTCATACTTACTGCTAACTTACAAGATCAAAAATATTAACAAAAGGCATCTTGAAGTGACTTAGTCCTGACTGATACTTTCTGCCACAGTACCAAATCCACAAAAACTTACGCTCTAATGCCTAACTCATCCATTTCTATGGTACTTTGAATACAGTTTGCCTTGTTTACGAAACCACGGTACAAATTTGACATTATTTTGTTTCAAATATTTCAGTGCAAAAATATATTTTAAACATGTTGTTTCAAGGTCAGGTAGCTTGCTCTTAGTTTGTTTTGACTTTATTGAGGAAAAAATCTTAGTTTCCTGTCTGATTATACAAATATACAAACAAAATCAGCTACCGTGTTTGATAAAGTTTTCAGATTTTATGAATTTAGGAGAATTTGCTGCATTTTAGGAGGATTTTAGGAGTTTTGACTTATTTTAGGAATTTTAGGAATTTTAGGAGTAATGTTTTCTACGGAAATACCCCGGTTTTAGCCAGTAGTGGCAGCACATTTAAACTAGACCAAAGTTGTATAAAATTTGCCACTACTAGCAAAAACCGGGGTCTTTCTGTAGAAAACATTACATCATGAATATCATGAATTGGCGAATGAAGTATTTTAGATGTTCATCATGTCTCTGTAGGAATACATATAAGTATTAAAATAATATTGCAAAATTGCAAAATTGGATCAAACGGTTCACAAAATATTGAAATCTAAAGAACACTTTAAGAACATATCTACTTTAGGCTTAAAACCCAAAACATCAACTTTTTAGGTTCTTTCCAATTATCGTTGCCTACACAATCAGTGCTTCATCGTTGTCAACCACAACCACTATTACCCAGGGCCAAACACCTGGCCCTAACAGTGGCCAAGAAACGGTTTCGGCTGCATCGAGCCAGACGACACGATACATACGAAACGCAAAATCGTTCAGCGGAACAAAAATCAAAATGGTAGCTGGTGTTTACATGGTAACTGAGTGTGTTTTGTTATGTGAGAAAGATGAAAATTGTGATTTCTCTGTTCTTGATGATATGCAGAATTGTACTTTGTACTCTACCGAGACAAACAACAAAACTACAGACCAGAAGGGAACCCTGAAAACCGATGATAGCCCTTGTGTGAGCGTAAGTCAATTTTTTCCTTATTATAACCCAGTTGGCACACAACGACAAAACGACGTCCATGTGACATTCATAACGTCCAAATAACATTATTTGAACGTTAAAACAACGTTGTTTTGTCAGCTGGGAACGCTTATATCCTCAAGGGACAAAGAAATCAGATTCTTAACTCAAACAACTTTTGTAAAATTCTTTGACTTTTCACTTTAATCCTAGGTGGTCTTCAAAAAACGTTCGGATTCGACCACCTTCGACAAAGCATCAACAACCGAATTCTGCACAGCGAAATATTCCTACGAAACTGACGGGTGTTACAACAAGTGTGGCGGCAAAACAGGGTGGTGTACATATCATTGTGGGGCGGGATGGGCGTGTTGTATACCAGGTATACCGGAAATCGGGGCGGGTGGAGAGTGTTTTTTAAACAATAAAAATCCAGAAGGTCAACACAGCTGCATCAAAGGATCGAGTAAGTCACCATTCGATCTGTCAAACAACGTCCAAATTATATCACTCTAACGTTCATAACATCTAATATGATTGCCAAGCCGGCAATATTTTCTCCTAATATCACTGTCCGTCAGGGAGACCTGTGGATCCCAGGCTTTTCCTTCCATTAACTACTTATATAGTATTATTATATTTTCGCCGATAGCAGTTCAGATTCAGTGTTGCCTATTAGTAGTATGAACGTTCAAAAACAACGAAGTTTGAAATGCATAATGGAATATCAGTTCAAAAGAAAAATAATCTTCCAAAGTCCATAAAATCGTAAAATGTTACAGGTAGAACAAATCAAATCCCAGTCAATTTAATATAGAATTGAGCGGTGAATGTTCTCAATTTTCTTTACCATTTTGTCATCATATTGATTTTTGTATTACTGAAGGACAAAGACAGCCCAAGTACTAGCATAATTATAGTAATGGGTATTGAAACGGTTTGATGATACCAGCTTGGAAGGGCGAACTTCGCCGGTCCAAGGAACGAAAAAAACTACAGCTCGCTAAAAATACAATTCGCTAAAAATTCTGTTTGACGTTTTTTGCCTCCTCAAGTACATATTCACGCTTGCTAAGAATTTAGGAGTCAATTTTTCATTCGTCAGCCAAAACATTTCTTTATAAGAGCAATAGACTTCCATGGCCAAAATATTAACAAGTTAAAAACATTTTAAGGCTTTATGGACTCTAAAACACCCTATATCTTAGGCCTCAAGTGTTTTGTTTCAGGACCGTAGTAGCATGAAGGTAAAGCATCCGGCTACGGTTTGCAAGGTTGTGGGTTCAATCCCCAGCCGGGTCATACCAAAGATTTTCAAAATGGTACTTGATGCCTCTCTGCTTGATGCTCAGCAATTAAAGAGAAGGATCAAGGGTAAGTGGAGAAATCCAGGGAGAAAGAGTATTGCCCTCCCCTACCTTCGACTGCGGTCGCAAACTTACTTATTTACTTGCTTTGTTGCAGGACAGGGACAATTTGGGAACAGTACGTATGTCTTTGTCACCTTTAAGAAGGCTTTCAACAAAGCCAAAAAGAAATGTGGAGACATCGGTGCGGACCTGGTTATCATCAACTCAAAAGAAGAATTCGAATACATCAACTCCCAAATGGGAATGAACACGTGAGTCTGACTCTCTCTAATTCGATCTTCAAGGGAACAAAAATTTCCTTCGAGTTACAGAAAGCTTTGAATTGCAGATAGTAATTTGAACCTCTTTCCAGCTGAGGGAACCAATATTTGAGTTCGAATTACAGAGAGATTTGAATGATAGAGATTCGAATTGGAGTGAGTTGACTGTTGGACATACAGTGGCCCTCCCTAATCCGAACTTCTATTATTCGAACACTTCTGTAATTCGAACTAAAATTATTTCTCCCCTCAGTGAGAGAGTAGTGTAAAATACTCTCTATAACTCGAGTCTTTCTTTAATTTGAAGAAAACTCTTTGACCCTTGAAGGTCGAATTAGAGAGATGCAACTATATGTTAGGGGCGTTACTCCTCTTTGGAAATCTTTGCTAAATTATGTAAAAATAGAGTGTCTGTATCCATTGTCAAGCTTTCTAAAAAAGAAATAGCCATTATCGGAGTTTTTGATATTTCTAAAAAAGCAATGCATTGTAAGATTAGGCTTTTCCAGAAAAAAATAGTGCACCCTTGTTGAGGAGGTCCATTTCCGTTCCAAGGGGGTAAGGTTTGAAATGTAGTGGAATTGCATAAGGGTAGACGAAAATCCGTCAAAAATAAGCGGAATTCCAAGGGGGTAATGATTGAAAATTTGTAAAAATTCGGCATTCCAGAGGGGTATGATCCTAAAATTGCCTGGAATTCCCAGGGGGGTAGGTCACAAAAGATTGGACCTCCTCAACAGGGGGAGCACGGTTTTTTTCTGGAAAAGCCCATTGTTTCGAGTGTATTACAATAGAAATCTCTTAGGAATTCCTCGAGGGAATTCTATTGTAATACACCCGAAACAATCCCACAATGCATCACTTTTTTAGAAAAATCAAAAATTGTAAATTTGACATTGGTACAAGAAAAGCTAAGAAATGATAAGAAAAACATCAAGACATGTTGGATGTATGTTTATCTGACATATCAAACTCAAGTTTCTCCATTCGATATCCAATTGAGTCCTAGGTTACTAGATTTACAAACGATGACATGTGCCAACCGACTTTCAAATCACACCCTTATAAAGCGCAGCCCTTAAAAGGTAGCCTCACAGTGCATTTCATTGCTAATTGCCGACCTTTACAGTGCAAGTTCCCCAAAGAATTATCCTCGATCGTTTTACCGATTCGAAACCGGTATTCTACATTCGGAACCGATTCCTCGATTTGAAACCTGATTTTCTCAACTACAATTATGAAAACTGATTACAGCATTGGGCTGCTCCATATAAAACCATACAAGGGTGTGGACGAACCTTTTCAAGTCAAAAAGAAATTATTGAAAATGTATGAGTAACCCCTGGAAAATGGCAAAATTTGCAAAAATACCCCTTGGAAAAATTCTTTTCATACCTTAAAGCGAGGGTGGACGAGCTAAAATCAGTCTTTTAACCCATGGAAATTTCAAAATTTAACTTTTTACTCCCTTGGAAAAATAAAAAAAAGACCTTCTGGAGGGTGAGCATTATTCTTATTTTTCTATTGTTCTAAACAATAGGCCTATTGTTCTAACTCTAAAATCTCACCCTGATATTCTTATAGAAGTTATTCTTATAAAAAAAGTGTGTAACATGGAATGGCCCATTTATTTCTGAAGAGTTGCTAATTAAAACGTTCTTTTTGTATTTGTTGACACAGGATTGCGACATATAACTATTGGGTACAGTACACGAAGCCAAACCTAACCAGCCATTGGCACCCATCAAACTCATTTGAAATGTAAGAAATTTTTACTTTAGAGATATGATATGCGATTTTTCATGTTGGATTGAATGAATTACAATTAGGTGCATAATAAACGAGAAGATGACCTAATACATACACATAGTTCCAGTGAATTATGCACCACTGTAATGATTTCACAAATTTATGCAACTTTACTGTTTTTTTTCCACCCAATACGTCACTTTTCCTGTTGTTTAAGTGACGTATTGAGTGGAGAATTTTAAAAGTTCTCAGAAGACTCTCCAGTGGTACATATCATGAATAATTGGAATTTCGATGAATTATGTAGAATTTTGAAACGGGAAAGCCTCTTTATATATACTTCGACGAGACTACTTTTAATTTATATTTTCCTTTTTCAGACCAGTATGCGACTTCGCTCCACACAAGGATGATTATAAGAGTATGGTAGGCGAATTTTATGGGCTGATCAATCAATTATACACCTGTATGGACCCAGTTACACAGTCAGGCAAAACACATCCACTTGTTTGTGAAAAACAAATCATTCCCTCAAGTCAATGAAAATAAAAAATGCGCCAGAGTTCGAGTGTCACCACTATGCATCATGATATCTGTGTCTCGCGTGCACAGAACCAGCGGTGTCTGGGCAGCGCTAAGCGTTCTGACTTGAAGAAGGAGGGATTTCTACTTCGTAAGGAGTAGGACACATTCCCCAGTGGCGAGGGCTCATATCATCACCAATAATGCACCAATGAGGCAATCGGTATCAATAATGCACCAATGAGGCAATCAGTACCAATACTGACAGTAGACTGACTCTCTATATCTTTTTTTCTTTAAAAAATCTGATGGTCACGACCAGACTGTATTCTACAATCATTAAAGGCACTCTTAATAGATTTATTTACTGGGTCTCTAGCCGTTTGCGTAAATGTATGAATGGGCTTTTTTACTTGCGTAAATACGTGAAAATTAAAAAAAAGCTGTGTGAATGCGTGAATTGAAGGTCCAATTTGGAATTTGGGTAGGGGGGGGGTTGGCATTTACACAATATTTGACTATTACTCATTTTGTTATTTGCAGAAAAGAATTGGGTACAGAGTTGAATAACCAAACAAATGCTTTAAAGTTAGTCAACACCATTTAAGAATAAGATGCAAGTGAGATTAATTTTATTTTATAAATAATAGGCAATACCCGCAAACTTATTAGAAGGGGGCCAAACCTTAGGATCCTTTTCTAGGACGCAACCACATGATTATGATTTAGACAAAATTTGACGTCAATCGTATTCGAGCTGACAGTATTTCAAACTTCAAATGGCCTATATCCTCGTCTGTTTAAGTATGGGACTTGTTGTAGTATACTTTTTTTGTCCAAAATTTCATGCTCTATGCGATGGTATCAATCGTTTGTTTTGAACACGATTGATTTTCAAAAATTGAGTTTCAAAAATCGTCGATTTTTTACCCATTTTTTGCCTTTACAGTTTTGCCTGAAGCGTCAGTCTTTGGCCAATAAAAAATTTTACCAGGCCTTAGTAGCCGACCCCCCTCGCGAGAATGTCTTCAAATACATTAAACTTTTGAATGGAATTCATGTGGTTGTCACAGATCCTAAGGTTTGGCCCTCTACTATATGCAAGTATTTTTAAAGTAGTATGTATGAACAGAGAAATGTAAACAGTTTGTTCAAAATAGAGTGCAAACAATAGAAAAACAAACTTACAACGTCTTCTTCTTTTCTTGACCGCCATTTTGTTTTATCTGTTGAATATTCAATAATTCTCTTGACCTTTTTCTTGTAACTTTTACTCTTCATCATGGCATGATAATATTATTGTGTTTTATTGTTCATTTATTGTTCTATTATTATAAAAACAAAGAAGATAAAGATTAGAAAAAGAAAACTCATTTTTCTTATTTTGCCATATATTTAAATATCGTCAACAAGCACACCCTCGCCTTGTTTGACAGCAAAGACTGAAATGACGTCAATTTTGACAAATGAAGACATCATACTGTATAATTGAAGATTGACATTACGAATGTCGTTTTTGTAACTTTTTAAAAATCTGACTGAGACTGCCTGAAACGGCACGAAACTCCGAGTATCGGAAAATAAATTTGTCTCTATTCTTGACTGAAAAGAAGTAATATATATAATATTCAATACAATTGTATGAAAAAGAAACACTTAAAAAATGAGATAGCTTATCACTGTCACGCCTCCGTTTTTCAAATCATTCTATTGTTCTAGTTTTTGCCTTATTTTGCGCCCTCGACGCATGATTATTCCAGCGCAAAAAAACACAGAAATCATTGTTCTTATGCAGGGCTCAAGGGGAAACAAAAGTGAAATGGAAATTCTTTGAAAGAAGAATGCTAGAAACAAACCAATAAGATGTCTTTGATAAAGAATAGATTTTGTGATGTATGATAGCTCAAAATTCAAGTTAGAGCATCTTCTATACGATTAAAAAACGGGAACAAAAATTTAAATCCTGAAGATCACAATATCTTGACAAACATGTATACATTTTTTTGGTGCACCAGGAAGAATTAGCAGATGTGGTTTTTAAATTCCTCACCCTTCTTCTGATAAATATACTAAGTTTCTGCCTTCAACTATGTTTCAACTACACTTTTTCATCAATGGTTGCAATTTTTTTCTGTTTCGCAGCAGACAAATTTAGCAAAAACGTTTGGCAATTTACCAATTTGCTGTCTAGCCCCTGTCCACAGTGCTATATTCTGCTGGAAAGCTAACATGGTGTCCATCAGGTTTTCAGGTCCCCTATCTGGGGTCTAACACCCCCATTTGGTTATTTTGGTCTTCCCCCACTTATCCTTGGAAGAATATTTTTGTGACCAACCGACTCGCTATATTTTCCATAATAACTTAACAAAATTAACAATTTCCTGCAACGAACACACAAATGCTGGAAATATAGACACATTTTAATTATCGTTTTGAAATATTATACCTATTTTTTGCACTTTCTACCCCAACTTCCCATAAAATTTCCTGAAATCCCCCATTTGCATTAGTCCCCCCATCAAAGTGAAAATATTAACTTCCCCCTCAAGGCCGAAATTTGATCCCCCGTCTTCCTGGGGGTGGATTCCACAGCTAAGTTCACAGGCTTTCTTTTAGTAAAAACCGGAACGCTTTAGCATGCATAGAAAAAAGTTAGTTAGAAGGGTTCAAATTTCATGGAAAAATGAAATGTTTGGTTTGATGTCAACAAAAGTTGCATGACTTCTGGAGACCGGATGCTAACTTTAAGGCTTCAATAAAAACTGGACATTTGATATCTTTTTACATTCTTTTTTCAGTGATGAAAGTCATACGAAGCATGCTCTACTACCGTGATCTACTTTTCTTTGAATACCGTTGTTTTGCATAATATTCACTACCGATGTCCAAACTTTACAATATATCTCCAGAACTAACAGATTTTTTGAAATTCTGTAAAAAAAGTCCAAGCTCCTAAATAGTTAGATTACTATATTCTGTGAAAAAATCATAATCATCAGTAAAATACGCCTTATCTATTCAAGATCGAAGATAAAAATTTGCGAAGAAAAACAAACCTTGAGCACAAAAAAATATTTTTAACACACTTTTTTCCACAGATAAAACAAATAACTTTTAATTTATAGACTTACCTTCCCCAAACATAAGAAGCCTCTACTAGTTAAAGTAAATGAGAGAAGATAAGAAAAAACCTTAACATCAACCAGAATTTACAACCTTTCGTCCAAAGCAAAAAGACATGCTTTTCTTACTGCCATTTTGTTTTAGAATGTGAATTACTTTCCGTGCAAGATCACATATGGAATTTTTTTTCATCCAATCAGTAGGGGATGGACTATGACATAATTTTTTTGTGGACCATATACAAAAGTTGCTAAATATCCTAAAAACAGGTAAGAAAGTGAAATTTTTTATGGGGGACCCTTTTTAAGGGTCCCCCGGACCCCACTTTTGCGGGGCCCATAGCCCAAACCCGCCTACAAAATAGGCTTGTAGCAACTTTTTCAAAACATAGGCATGTGACACACCAAATTGTCAGAAATTTCATGTAGATTCCAAAAAACATCACAACTAGGGGTCAAAAATCAAGCTAGAAAAAGTTATAGCTATTTTTTGACAGTTTTTTTACGAAAAATAATGTAAAATTATAAAATTTTACCATAAAGAACACAATATGCTTTGAGCTTGAAAATATATTTACATACAACACATTGAATATCACTAAATGTACTGTTATAATGGTGTAACTGGTTAAAAAAATCATTTATTGTTTGAAAATATTCAATTTTGTTGTAATATCATCTGCAAGTTGTTTAAGTATGAGGCATCTAATTCTAACGGTGCACTGGTAAGCAACCTTTTCCACCTTTTTAATGATTTGTTCATATTTTGTATCTTGAATATCTGCTTCCTCTGGGAATGTCCATTGGCTGCCAGCTTTGTCCTTTCTTGAGAAATATGAAACTTTCAAGCAATCCTTGTCAACTGAATCTATCACACCTATGAATGAAAAGAGAACAGTTAGCATGGTTCTAAACTAAACTGGAAAAAGGATGGAAAAATGTTCCATTGCAACCCAACTCACCTAAATACCATGTATATTCTGTGCTATCCTCCTTTAGCCATGCAGCTGCTACATGCATTCCAGGAGTGTATTCGTTTTTCCCATGTTCAGCATCTTTAGATGGTTCTTCAATAGCGGCTACCTGATCTTCAGGTTGATCGATCTGTATTGAACCAAATGCTGTCTCTGAAAATATGAACAAGTTATTTTGATTACCCATGGCAGAGTAAACAAGCTTAGTCCAGTACACTCCTGACTTTCTTACTTATTATTTTTTTCTTTGAAACTGATATGATAATTATGATTTTCAGAATAGATAGATATTCTTTCTCTTACCTTCTAGGGCACACAAAATGTTTTTAAGATCAGCCATGGATATGCTTTTTGCTGCCTTCGCTCCTTCAAAGTATCTTTCTAAGCCATCCTGATAATCATCTGAGCTGAGCTTCTTTCCATTTTTCTTCAATCTGAACATTGCCTTGTTATCACCAAATCCTGAACAAGCCTTGGCATATCTAACTTCTCTATACATACGATCAACCTTCTCTTTACATTCTTCAAACGATTCCATGAATTTGATGACATCTTCTTTGCATGTGAATGGTCCAGGAATATCTTGACTTTTTAAAAACTGCAAATCTTTCAACCTTTTCTCTTCATTCTTTGCATTCAGTAAATCCTTTTCTTTGTAACCTTTTTCCTGGAGCTTTCTCATCTTCTCATTCCAATTTACTTTGATGGACTCAATTGCTTTAGATTGTGCCTTGTATTTCCTAAATTCTCCTGGTGAAACTTTTGCCAAAACATCTGCTGAAGACTTTATGACTACCTTACGTGATGCTGACTCTAAATTTCTGGATCCAACTCTAACAGTGCAAGCATAGTTGAAGCTACCAACATTTCTTTCTTCTCCTATATTGTGCACATCAACATATGCGTCAAGCTTCTCCAATTCATCAGAGGTTGCTGTCGAGATTTTGAATACATTTGTTTCGTCATCTGCATTCTTACCAAACCCAAATATTGCTCCTTTCTGATGATGAAATCCTTCTGCAAACTTCTCCAGTGCAATGCGAATGATCTTCTCAATCTCTTTGGGATATTTGTTGATGTTTTCCTGCAGCGATTCTAATAGAAATTTCTTCTTTGGAAGGGAATTTTGGAATGTGTCTTCAGAAACAAAGGTAAAGACTCTGTCCAATGTGAGGAGGCAGGAAGTTTGTATCTCTGTCAGCTCTTTGTAAAGTTGAGAAAAGCTTTTCAAGATCAGTGAATAATTTGTCTCTGTGTTCATCAACAATGCGTGATACGGTATTGTCACATGGATGCCTAGAAATGAATAGTGAAAGTTATGATATACTGCCTAAAGGACTTCACATTACATAATTAACAACCAGTGGCCATAGTGAAGCAAATACAATTGTTAAAACACATCATTACAAAATGAGCTTCCAATGGTTAAACTTGATTAAAACTACCAATAGTACTAACCAAGTAAAGAGATGGCAGCAAAAATTGGTTTAAGGATTTCCATCTGTACAAAACTTCTGTCGATGATGGCAATGTTGTTTAGGATGTCAGAATACTTTTCAAGGTAGGCAGCAATGTCATCAATCAGATAGATCAAGCTGATGCAGCACACAGGCAGTCTGTTGAATCTGGAATCTTTCAATGAAAGTGAGACATTCTCCTTTGGTTGGATAAATTCCCCAAAGTGAGTGCTGTAGTTCCAAGGCTTTGCTGAGAAATCTTTGCAAATGAAATTTGAGAGGCATTTCACTGCCTTGATGGGAAAAGATTCTCTCCGAAAGTCAACATCAACATAGAAACAATCTGCCAATTTCTTCCCGCCAAGATGATTGTGAATCTCCTGACAAAGCTCTCTTATCTTCCTATCAAACATCATCAGCGGGTGGACATTGCAAAGCAAGGTTTTTGGAACATCATCAATAGCCAGTTCTTCACAAACAGACTCAATAACACCAATGTTATGTGCAGTGCTATCTGACATCACAAAGGAAATTTTCTTCAATATATCTTTATTGCTGTACTTCCTATTGCTTGACGCAGACAGGATATCAAATGTTGTTATTTGCAGATCTTTTAATGTCTCTTTTGTTTCAGAAAAAACACCAAAGGTTGGAAGTGATCTTCGGACTCCATTTATGGACAGTGACTGCACAACATAGCTTCCAACTTGATTCATCCCTGAACCATCATTTGAGTAGACAATACATGTACTGTTTGTTTTATCCTCCATAATGTCCTCAACAAGAAGACCCAAAGCCATAGCCTCAAATAGTTTTGAATTTACTCTTGAATTTTTTCTCATTGGTAGAGTGTTGTCATCTATTTCTACATCACGACTGTATGACTTCCATTTCCCAAACTCATTTCTTCCAAATAAGTCATTTGCAGTTTCTCTCACAGCAGCTTCTGCCTGCTCATACGACATGTGGTAGACAGAAATGAATTTTTCAATCAGAACATAGTATTCTGGACGAACGCTTTGAAGACCGGAACGAATATGCCTGTATTCTAATGGGAGTGGATCATTGCTGATATTGCTGAAGACTGGTACATATTGAAATTTTGGTCTCTTCTTCAGAGGCTCTTCAGGTTGAAAATCATCATCCATGATGTCCTCCTCTCCTTCGGATTCAGATATTTCCTGATGGGAGTTGTTTTGAAAGAACTCTTCAGAGTAGGATTGGTTCGTTGATCGATTTAGTCTTTCAAGTTTCCGGTTGTGGCTAAAATGAATAAAGTGTTGGACTCATATCATAGAACCTCATTCAGAATAATAAGTATGAAAGCCTGTTGTTTTACACTTTTGAGCCCTTCTTGGAAATGACTCGTTTTACAAAGTGATATCCTTGGGATATAAACCTACCTTATTTCCCACTTTCTATCAGTGTAAGTTGAACAGAAGTCTTTCCGGGGGGTTTGGTTCTGATTACTGTAAAAAATCCAGTCTCTTTCACACATCTTGACATCCCATAGGCTTTCTTGCTCCTTTATTCTTTCTCTTGAACCTAAAAATAACCAAAAATTAGTTTAATCACCCAAAATAGGTTAGTGCAGAAACAGTTATAATAAGATTTATCGACTATACACATGCTATACTATTGTAAAGATGAAAAACTCACCAATAATGTCGAACAAATGCCTTTGTTTGTTGACAAATCGCTCATATCTTTTCCAATATTCGCTCGATTTACTTGAATTGCTTCTTTTCTTCAATGTTGTAAAGTTATCAAATAACAAAATAATATCTTTTTCCACTGATCTTACGTCTTTGGGGTATACATTGCAGAAAATCCATTGCAGACAACATCTTTTGCAACTTTACGTTCAAAGTTATCTCTTGCGCCAGGGTTTGACATTTTGACAGTGAGCAAATATTCCAAAACTTCAAGCCCATTTGGCAAAACACCCAGAGGAAGACACTCAAGAATTTCAATTTTCAAACAATTTTCGCATTTATTGCATTCCTCTTTCCACACCTGAGGTAATGTGTGATGTTCTTTGCAAAGAAAATAGTTCTTATTTCTTGATGTTCTTTTCAGCTTTGGTTTTGACTGTTCCTCATTATCAAGCTTGATATACTCCCTTGCTCTTGTCTTTAACACCTCTACTTCATTAAATCCTGTATCATTCATTCTCAATTTTTGTTTTCTCTTTTGTATTACTATCTATATAAACAAAAAAGATTCAATTTACACTCAAAACTGGAAAGCATAAACTCACATGCTCTTCTCTGCTTCTTCTTCCTTACTTTGTTTTGAAGCTACCATTTCCTTTTTCAAAATTTGCATTGTCATTCTTTTGGCATTTTATACTGACCAAAACACAATAGTACATAATACTTATTTATTAGTTTAAACTTTATTATTCCTAATTAAGTTATAACTACAAAACAATACAGTACTATTTAACAAAATATTACTTGAATAAAACTTAGAAATTTATCATTGAACCATCATGTCTAGTCCGGAGTTTTGTTAAATTTTTGGCAAGTTTTTGTAAATTTTCATCAAAAAGCTGAAAAAGACACAATGAAAACTTTTAAATGCTTGATTTTTGACCCTAGTTGTGATGTTTTTTGGAATCTACATGAAATTTCTGACAATTTGGTAATGTCACATGCCTATGTTTTGAAAAAGTTGCTACAGCCTATTTTGTAGGCGGGTTTGCGCTGTGGCCCCGCAAAGTGGGGGTCCCGGGGGACCCTTAAAAAGGGTCCCCATCAAAATTTCACTTTCTTACCTGTTTTTAGGATATTTAGCAACTTTTGTACATGGTCCACTAATTATAATCAAAATTTTTTTCTCACAGTCCCTCCCCTAATAAGAGTTGCATTAAGCTCTTTGTCAAATTTTGTAGGATGAGTAATATAGGGGAAAGTTTTTGAACATTAAATCTACATGATCATTGGTTTCTCTGCGTTTGTTAGCTTTGAGAAGATCAATGTTGAAGTCACCCATTAAGATTATCTGTTTATTTTCTCGGCCAATCTTATTCAAAAAACTTTCAAGTTTTTCATTAAAGAGTTTGATTTTATTGCTTGGGTGACGATACACAACTCCAACAATGTAGTTACTTAGAGNCTCCTGACTTTTCCAGGATTTTCGCTATTTTTCTCCCGGGAACTGGCATGAGATTAGAAAGGGTTTTTTCTAAAGGTAGGTATGGAAAAACTTGTGTTCACTCACAAAACTGGCTACTGTAACTTTTTAAAGCTTGTTTTCTAACTACCTAGAGTCTTTTCAAGAATGGAATCTTATTGTGCTGGGAATGAGAATCGTTATGCAAGCCAGGTCCCAGCCTGGAAATGGTGCACATAATTTGGCGTGAGGCAGTAATTACGTTTGGGGTACGTGTAGGAGTGGATAAAGTACCGTGAGAGTGGGTAACTTGCATCAGTGGAGGCTAACATGCATAGCCCTAAAATGAATGACCTGTCTGGTGGTCATTAAAATACAAAGTTAAATCAATTAACAAAAATGGTAGAGTAGAGCTGTCAGTCAGGACCTCATTTCACTTTATCGATATTATGCAAACGGCAGTGTGCGCTAAATTATTTTGGTTTCGCTTTCGATTTCAAGCAAAGGTCTTAGCAACAGAGTGTGCGTGCATAGCAACGGGGCTGGGTGGAAAAATCTAAACATAGAATTCAAAAAAAATACTGATCATCGTATAGAGCACTAAAAAATAACCCCTTTCTATGTTTAGTTTGTTCTACCTTGGATTATAACTGAAAATATCTTCAAAAAACCTTTGTCCGCTATCAGCCCGCGCGGTAATCTTGCCTGCTTCAATCCTTAGATAATGAATAAGAAAGGTGCGCTTAGCTAAGCCGTGCTCGCGGGCGATAAATTTATGTTTACTTACCTTGTATATTTTAGTGGTATTTATCCAATGAAAATGATGTTGACAAAATATGCACGACGCTGACAAAATATGCATGGCATTGATTATGACATCATTAAATATGTCAATGTCGATTCAACGCCCGTTAAAGAAAATAATTTGTAGATAGTTCTTTTTATCTTGAAATTTAGAAATACGAACAAAAAAAGAATCAAATTTAATATTTGTTTCCTATCTAGATTATATTAGCGTTAGAATACGAAAAATGTTCACGAAAAATATTTTGCAATGACGGTACGCGCAAATGCGCCCACGGGAAAGTTCAAATTTTTAATTATCGGGAAATCGAGGAAACTGGTTCACCATGTGGATAAAAAACGTACGGAATGAAACCTGACAGAAGGCTTTCAACCAGACTTATTCAGATAAAGCTATAAGAGGTTCATTACTTGTGGATTATTATTTACTAAACTTTGCCAAATTAAAACGCGCAAAAATATCATATGACGTATGACCATGGCTTCCGTTCACTCCGATCATGATTCTGATCACGTGATGTTTTGACTTTTTTAAACCATGAAATCATTTGTTTATACCGCACTAAAGGCCTTTCTAGATTACTGCGCAAAAAAAACGGGGGTCAGCATGAACTTTAAAGCCTACTGCGGGAAAGGGAAATGGTTTTGAAGAACCAAATATATGCAAAAAGGCTTTAATATCATCCAAATATTACAAAAACAAGTGAAATTTACATGGTTGATCTTTATAAAGTTTGATCTGATGGTTTGTTGTAAAAAAAGTTGACCCGTGTTGGTTTTATAGCCTATCTTTTTGGATTTGTGAGAAGACAAATGTTATTGTGAAGAAAAGTCATTTGGAAGTGTAATCATACCCTTTCTAGGGAACTGGACCAACATTTTTTAAGTCAGAATTCATTGCCTGTAATGCCGCATGCTGCTGGTGGTTGTTGTAGGTCTGGTGGAAAATGGTTTTATTTCTGAATATAAACATTACTGCAGCTAGAATATTTTCTTTATTTTGAAAAACAAAAGGTTCAAGGTTTGTTTACTTTTTATTTTACTGCATTTCTCTGTCTTATTCTGCTGTAGTAGGCAATTGAAAACTCCTGATTTTTTGTTTTTGTCAGTGCTCGCTCGGCAGCCATTTTGAATTTTTGTTTTTGATGTCTGTAACTCGGCAATTTCGTGACCTCTACAGAATCGACGATTTTGCCTGAGGGGAACAGCAGTGGCATGTTAGCCTCCACTGATGCAAGTTACCTACTCTCACGTGTCACGATAAGATATTGGCGTAAGTAAAGCATTTCAAGACAAGAGGAGCTCTGACGACCATCGAAAAATTGTTTTGCTCGCGTTACCACCTGCGCACCTGTCCCTGAGTTACTGGTGTGATTAAAAGAAAAACCAGGAAAGTTTTTGACCGCCTGTCCGCCCGCTTGCATTTTTAACACCCGTTGCGACGACGCGAACAGAGCATTTTCTCGATGACCGCTTTACAAAGTTACACACTGGGGGGCTTACAACACCCAAATAACCCCCCTCCAATTTCAACTCCTTGAAGTTCTGCAATGGAACTTTTTTTGGCGTAGACCTTTCAGTTTAAATTGAAAAAATAAGAATTTCATGACATGGCCATTGTTGTTGATTTTGCAATCATCAATGTTTCCAGAGCGCCCAGGGCCAGACGGTGTCAATCGAACGAATCGAACGCCAAATCAATCGAACGCAATTGAACGCAATCGAATAATTGCAATTCGATTGTCGAACGCAATCGAATCGCAATCGAATATTACCCAGGATTTGCTGTTTGTATATATTCGATTACGTTCGATTGATTCAATATTAGATTTTGTTCGCTTTAGTATGGTACTTAAGCGCTCGGCCGCCCACGCTAAGAAGCTCTAACAGAGTGATCCAATTTAATTTAATCGCAATCAAACTCATCGTACATAATCGTAATTGAACGATATCGAAGATTAATCCAATGTAATTGACAATCAATCGAATCAATCGAACATATAGTCAACAATCAATATTGATTGCAATCGAACCAATCTAACCTTACTCGAACGCAATCGAATATTACCCAGGAATCGGCCGTTCGATTGAGATTCGATTACGTTCAACAATCGAATCGCAATTATTCGATCGCGTTCGATTACGTTCGATTGGTTCGATTGTGATTTTTGTTCGAAGTTGTTCGATTGACACCGTCTGGCCACGACCCTGGACACCGCCGTACATTGTACGGTGTTGTACGGTGGGTGTACGGTGGGGTGTACGGTGGATTTCGAGTTAACCTATTTCACCACCGTACCAAATTTATTTCAGTTTCAGAAAGCATGCAAAGTTTTAGATATTCAACCGTGGTCGGACTTACTGAAAAACTTCTAAGTGGGAAAAACTTTCTTTGGTACATTAAGTTTGACCATGGAACTTGTCTTTCGCGATCGCATTCCCACCGTACTATTGTACGGTGGGAAATTTAATGTACGGTGGGAAAATGTACGGTGTTTTCAAAGTTAACCTTTAATTCCCACCGGACATTTAAATCAAGCCCCACCGTACAACACCGTACAATGTACGGCGGTGTCCAGGGTCGTGTCTGGCCAGGGCCAGGACACTTTTTGGTGGTATGCTTTGTTCAACAAAAAGATAAGAAAATATCAAAAGAATAGATACATTTCTTATCTTAACCCTTCATACTACACCATGTCTTGCTTATGGCTAGTATCGAACAGACTAGAGATCTAATAAAGAAAAAGAAGTTAAATATCCATATGATATTTTACCTATGATGGTCGCCATTTTGAAAAATTTGTAAATAAAAATGCTAAACCGACGGCAACTTGAACTTTCTCTGAGGAAGTTTTTTGACTGAATAAAATTACGTAAGAGGTTGTCGCTGCCGTACACTTAATTAAAAGGGATCACCGGCACGCTCACGTCGCTCTCAGAAAAGGCCAAGTATCTAAGTATGAAGTTGACACGGGGAACGGACACACATTAATAAATAAAATGGGAATAAACAATCTCGAATCTCTTACTATATTTTCCTCCTATTTTCCTTTTTGCTTCGAAATTTCGGTATTATGAAGTTTTTATCCCCTTTTTTCGGAATTCATACATGAAAAATCAAATTTGATGAAAAATTAGTCAAAAAAGAAGAAAAATACTCAAAAAAATCAATATCGGAATTGCGAGTATTTTTTTACGGAATTTCGGAATTTTTGGCAAAATTATTAGGTATTTCGGAAATCGCAAACCCCGTACGCCTCCCCCTTAAAAGGGCCTGGCTTTACGGAAGGTCGTATGTCTCAAGTGCCAATCTAGACTAGAGTCTACTTCTGGCTTAACTTTGCTTTTTGATAAGGTATAAGGTGGTAGACACCCAAAAATAGGAAAATTTATCCACGCGAAAATTAGTTCCCTTAAAGATATTGCATGCGATTGTTATGTTCAGAAACAAGAGTAAAAGCATGTGTTTTCATGACGCCATCTTGGAATATTCTAGCTCTTTCGATATATTATATACAATCCTATACGCGTACGCTACTAAATATAATACCGTTCGCGTACATAACAAATAGACATAACACCTCTCCCCCACTACAAATAGCAAGTAGATAGAGGTCAAAAATAAAGTTAAAGCTTATGCTAAACATTTCAATCTCTCCTCTAATTGGAAAAAGTTCATAAATCATAACTCATAACAGCTTCAACAAATGTCAACACTTTGAAGTTCGTAAATTGTTCTGTAAAATATCAAAACACTTCAAGTTTTTTTTTTTAATGTTCATGTAAGTTCGTAATTAGATAACCACTTTGGAGCTTGTTTTACACGTTGTGGTCTTGGAATAAAAAGAGGTTCTGGGTCATTGTCCTCTTCATTGTATGGGATTGTTGC
This sequence comes from Clytia hemisphaerica, assembly GCF_902728285.1. Lineage (NCBI taxonomy): Eukaryota > Metazoa > Cnidaria > Hydrozoa > Leptothecata > Clytiidae > Clytia > Clytia hemisphaerica. Next base: position 63,501 of record NW_027103306.1, read on the forward strand.
ATCAGATGATGTTGAGTCGTTAACTGCAACATTCTCGTTTTCGTTGGGATTTTCTGCTGTCGGTTGAACATCAACTGTACCGGAAAAGTAGTCATCATCAGAGGAACTACAACTGTTACTAGTAGTTGTTTTGGATTTAAGATGAGTTTGCAATACTGGACGTTTGTATTGCTTCGATTGGTTGGCTGAGCGCATGATTTGCTTTGCGCCTTGCTGAATGATTAAACTGTTGCCTTTAACTTTAACAACGGTTCCTGGATTAGTGTTCCATTTAGGTGTGGTTTTATTTCTCTTGCTAGTAACATTCGTTGTGAGAACTTCATTCCCAACTTTAAATTCGTGCGGCTTTGCTTTGTGCTTGAGGTCATAGTGATGTCTGACAAGAATCTTTTTGTTTTGATCCCGTTGACAGACCAATTTGCTGGATGCGGACGGTTTCGATTTCTTGTTGTTTGGGATTTTGTCGCGAATTACTCGTCCAAACATAAGCTCGGCTGGGGTTTTGCCGGTTGTGGGTTGTGGCATGTGGCGTGGTGCGGTAGGACAGGAGGAAGTTATCAAGTGCTTGTCTCCAGTTCTGTCCTTCTGCGATTGATGCTTGAATCGTTTTCTTAAGGTTTCGGTTGAATCGTTCAACTTCCCCGTTGGCCATCGGATGATAGGGTGTGACTTTGCGATGCTTAACATTAAATTCCTTCAATAGTTTTCGAAATTCAGTGTGTTTCCGAAATTGAGGACCGTTGTCGGTAACAATACAATCCGGTGCACCATATCTACAAAACAATTTTCTTAATTTCGTAGCAATGGACTTTGACGAAACGTTGTGAAGTAATTCCACTTCTGGGTATTTTGAATAATAATCTACACAAACGAGAAGGTTTTCACCTGTTGGGAACGGTCCAACAAGATCACATCCGAGCAGTAACCACGATTCATCTGGAATTTTTGTTGTTGCCAGCGGAGTTGGTTTGGGTAGCGGTCCAACTACTTGGCATCCATGGCATGATTTGATAAATTCTTCAACATCAGGACCCATTCCTGGCCACCATGTCTTAACACGCAATCTTTGTTTGGTACGAACGATACCCTGGTGGCCCTCGTGAGCGATTTGAATGATGTGTTGCCTTAACGATTTTGGAATGAAGATTCTGTCATTGAACATGACAACGTTGTTGACAATGGAGAAACTGTGACGCATAGTGAAGTACTGGCATTTTGGTGACATTTTATCGTTAGTGATGAAATCTATGATACTCTTGATGTCTGGGTCCCTGTGTTGCTCGTGAGCAATGGTTTCAGCTGAAACAGATTGTGGTAAGGTATGTTCATACACATAATTAACAAAATCCTCTGTCACATTACGTTTAACAGTTATATGTTTATCATGATTAGATCGTGATAAATAATCAGCTCCATTGAATTTACCCGGCTGATATACCATTTTGAAATTGTATGGCATGGCTTTGATAACAAGATTTTCAATGCGGGGTGTGATTGATTTCATTGGGGATGAGAAAATGGGTACCAGTGGTTTGTGATCAGTTTTAATAGTAAAATAAAGTCCGTAGAGGTATAATCGAAAACGTTCGAGGGCATAAGTAACTGCAAGACACTCACGTTCTAGTGGGCTATATCTTCTCTCCACTGGTGATAATGATCTACTTGCATAGCTGACTGGTCTCCATGTCCCATTCTTCTGTTTCTGCATGAGGACTGCACCAAGACCAACACAAGAAGCATCAGTTGATATTTCTGTCTCTGCATTCACATCAAAGTAAGCAAGTGTTTCACTGTCAAGTAAAAGTTCCTTCAAACTGTCGAATGTACTTTGATGAACGGAGGTCCATTCCCATGGAACGTCCTTTTTTTTTAGTAGATTTCTCAGTGGCTCGGTGACGGTAGCAAAATTTGGGAGAAATTTGGAACAGTACGTAATCATCCCCAAGAAGCTTCGAAGTTCTTTTATGTTTGTTGGAGGTAGGAGGTTAACGATGGATCGAACTTTTTCTTCATCTGGTGATACACCAAACTGGGATAATTTGTGTCCCATGTAAAGCAGTTCTGTTTTTAGAAAGTTACACTTTTTTGGGTTAACTGTAAGATTTTTGGTGCGCAGTCTTTCGAATACTGCCTCTGTTCTTGAAATTAGCTCTTCTTCAGTTCTGCCGCCAATAATAATGTCATCTGAAATGTTTTTAACTCCTGGGAGACCAGTGAGTGCTAACTCAATTTCACGTTGGTAGATCTCTGCTGCAGATGACATTCCGAAAAGAAGGCGAGTGTACCGAAATATTCCACGATGAGTAGCAAATGCTGTAAGCTCTCTGCTCGCTTTATCTAGTTCGATTTGATGATAACCTTTGTTTAGATCAAGTTTGGTGAACAGTTTACAGCCGTTGAATTCGTGCAATAACTCATCAAGAGTTGGGATTTGATACGGTTCCCGTATGATAGCAGTGTTAGCAGCTCTCATGTCTACACACAAACGTATATTGCTAGAGTTCGGCTTTGGGACGGGTACGATTGGATTGACCCATGATGGTGGATCTGATACTGGTTCAATTACACCTAACTCGAGAAGACGGTCTAGTTCTGTGTCCACTTCCTTTCGCATTAATATTGGAAGCCGTCGAGGTTTCTGTGCAACTGGTTGAATGGATGGGTCAGTCTTAATGTTCAATGAAACACCTTTTAATTTACCCAAGCCTTGAAATCGATCACTATATTCGGTAATAATGTCATTCATCTTTGAAGAATTAGCAGTAATGTTATTAACTCTTTCTGTAGTGGTAGTTGTTGCAACTGGATCAGGTCCGACACGAAGTAGGTTCAATTCAATTGACGAGTCATACCCAAGGATAGTAATGGATGGGTGAGGATTGATGATAAATCGGGCATTTGTTTCAGAGTTCCCTGCCCTGATTTTTACATAACAACATTCTTTAAATGGAATTGGAGCATTAAACGATTTAGCTTGCCCCTTGTATGGAAAACGTTTGGGTTCAAAGTTCATTTTGGTTAGAGTTTCTTGACTGATAATGTTTAAATCGCTTCCACTATCAATCAACATTTCAACTGTAATGTTATTCATTTTGATTGGAAAGATACGATGACGTTTATTTGCGGAATGCGATGGGTTGTCAATTGCTAATACGAATTCATCATCAGAGGATGAATCTTCAACTGTGATGTAACGTATCGTTGGGTTATCTTGCTGGTTAGGGTTTTGTTTTGACTGACATACTGTTTTTAAGTGTCCCTTTTTGCCACAGTTGAAACATGTCTTGTCTTTGGCGATTCTGCATTCAGATGCTAAGTGATCACTTCCACAACGATAACATGTTATTTTTCTGGTAGTATGTGGTGTTTTCGATATTCTACTTTTAGGATAACGTGGTGGTCGACGGTCAGAAATTCTGTTGACGTTGTCTCCATCATCGGCATCATCGGATTCCTCCTCAACAGGTTTATTATGTTGATGCGGTTTGCCAGTGTCATATTTGACGGATTGGTGATCAGCGGTTTCTAAGACAAGAGCAATTTCTAACAATTTGTCTAAAGATAGGTTATGTTCTTTCAATAATCGTTTTCTCAATTTCTTTGAGTTGCATCCACCGATTACTTGGTCGACGATTTCATCCTGCGTATCATGAAACTCACATGTTGTAGCAAGCTGTCGGAGCCTTGACACATATTGTCCAGTTGATTCAGTGTTATTCTGTGAACAAGACCGAAATACATGACGTTCATATCGCTGCGTCGAACAGTGTAGCGCGCGTGCGGCCCAGAACATCTAAGGGCATCACAGACCTGTTATTGCCTTCCTGACTTTGGTTGAACACCAACAGTCCCTCTAAGAAGTCTCGAATTGAAACGGTTCGGAAACCGCCCGACTATTTAGCCGGTCAAGGTCTCGTTCGTTAACGGAAGTAACCAGACAAATCACTCCACCAACTAAGAACGGCGTACGCTACTAAATATAATACCGTTCGCGTACATAACAAATAGACATAACAGCGATGTTTATCCAAATTAAAAAAAAAACATCTCTTTCTTTGATCATTATTATTATCTTTTTGAAGGTATACTAACAGCAACAAACAATAAATAACACAATAAATATGTAATATATATAAACGATAAAAAACTATTATTTAGTGTAAATAGAATGTGATCAGATCAAGACAAGCCTCGACCTAGGTACTTTAAAAGCTAAAGCTAAAACAGGCTAAAACTAAAACTTTTTTAGTATAAACTAAAACTTTTTTAGTATACTTGAGGGTAATCTATCTATATTTTAATATTAAGAGGTTCTAAAAACTATTATCCATATAATTTGGTAAAAATTATAAGATTGATTGAAAATAGAAGAATATGAAATTTTAGCACTACGAGAGGTTGCAAAGAAAGTTAACTACCAAGATGTAGTATGAATAATTGGTCTTAGGCCCTTTCATAAGTCCATTTGCTTTAAGTAAGCATTTTTAATACCTTGTGGAAGCCACCCTTTAGGGAATTATTCTAATCACAGTGACATGGTTTTCACATCGTAGCAAAAAGGAGTGCACACTTAAAACAAATGGACTTTAAATAGTTAAAAGCCTCCTTGGAGGCCAACCGTTCCAGATGGAAAACGCTAGAAACATTGCTCTTTGGTTGACATGGCTTTTCTTTTCTCACTTTTGTTCAGTTGACGCTATCTAATTTGATTTTCAAGGGGAATTGGAAGGGCGACGGTAAATAAATTCGATGCAAAACAGAATCGATAGTTGATGTACGATGCCTCTATATCACCTTTGCTTACCTAAACAGACGACGGTATTTTGGTGTTTTGACCGTCATCAAAGCAATGTGGACGACGAATTTGGTGACACGTCAACTTTGCCTTATAGTAGAGGCCACTATGTCTTCCCTTGTGCAGCAGCTTGTGCAAAGGGATTTTATGATTGAATATTGTTCCTTCAATTTATTTCGAATACAAAAACTCGCTATTAACTGCATAGTGTGTTTTACAAGTCATTCACTTGGAACTGATCCTCAAGGTTTGCAAATAATTCCATGTTAAAACAATTTATGGTGATGATTCAAGTGTTATGTTTACAGTCTATTCTTCTAAAGAATCCTGCATTGTAACACGCATGCGTAAGTTGTCATTTTTTAAACCATATGTAGTTAAGTCATGTGATAATCAAAGAGGAATCAGTAGGGGTAGTACAGTCACTTTCGGTCGGGGTTGTGGATGGCGACATTTGTCGTTCTTTTTGTCTATTTAGTATATGCAGGATTCTTTAGATAAACCCCCTCTTAAAACAGCTCAGAAAGAGGGACAAGCTGGAGTTTTTACAAGCTCTTATTTGATTTGGTTGGTCGTTAAGATGTAATAAAAGAATCTTCTTACTTTTTCTAAAGAACGCGTCATTTCTATCACTTTAAATGACCAATTAGTGAAGTATCTTGTAAAAACTCCAGCTCATCCCCAGAAAGAAGATCATATTATCTTCATGTGAAAGAATACAAAGTGCCTCCTTCTTCTTCCCTAAGAAGGGCTTTTATGATATGAAAAGATTTTCTCGTGAATAACGTCACCCTGTTTGACAAAATGAATGCAAGGTCATTCGAGCCCATAAAAGAATTCCCCCACTGCTGGGAATAAGTTATAGTTGTTATATCTAAATTGGAAATTTACAGATAATATACCCATATCTTTAGGATTCCCAAAAAAGCTTAAGCTGGTATTTGAATAACCCCCTTTTTCGTCTTCAAAATAAACTCGGTGATAAAACCAAATTCATCAAAAAATGTCACTCAGTCCAATTATAACACCATAATGAAAATTGTGTTGAATTTCTCAAAACTCACCGTCTCTTCTACACGGCATTAAGTCTGTTTTTACCAGGATTAAACATTGCTTTTCGTCTTTTGGGCGCCGCCAATAGGGCGTTGTTATCAAAGTCCGCCTCGTTCTCTCTTTGAACGCCCATGTCATGAAATTCTTGTAATTTTGTTTCGAGATTGTTATTTCGTTCTTGTTCTTGTTTCAACGCGCTGTGAAGCTTCCGGAGTTCATTTTGGGATTGGCGATGTGCTTTCTCCATATGACGGATCTGAAATAGCAAAAATTCAGTGGTCAGTAGGCGTAGTGGTGTGGTGGTCATCGCTCTTAACTCCCGTCTGGGAGGCCCGAGTTCGATTCCCACTGTAGTACTACGGTTCACTTGGCAAGTGAACATACCTTCGCCCGGGGGGTCAACCCATACCATGTGAGGGGAATTGGGTACTACTACTCTGATACAAGAGTGTGGGTGATATGTCAGACATTGTGATGTGTGGTGTCACTCATCCCGTTCTGCGCCTGCGACGAGCTATATGCTCTCCCGCGTAGTTTGAGTGTCACCACTATGCATCATGGTATCTGTGTCTCGCGTGCACTGAACCAGCGGTGTCTGTAAACCTTTTAACTCAAAATGGGGGCTCACACAAAAGAAATTACTAAATAGTGTCACAGATAGAATTTTTTTGCACTTTTGAGGACGGCGCAGTGACTGAAGCGATTTGGAATAACCCGTAGTTTTTGACCCGCAAAATTGAGGACGGTCAAAAGTGGCGATCCACTGTCGTCCTCAGTCAGATAAGATCAGAAAAATCGAAAACTTCACACACATCACATCACAAAATTTTTGGTCCCATGACAAAAAAAAACGTTTGAAAAAATGTCTTACTTGCTCTTGCTCATGTCTACCATGCTCGTTCATTTGTTTGTTCTGCAATTTCACTTGATGACGTAATTCAGACACTTGATGTTCGAACTCGTTGCAACGATGTTTGAGAGAGCTCGTCTCTTTTTCGTATTGTGCTTGTAGGTGTTGTAATTTCTATGACGGAGAAGATCGGTCACAAATCTCTGATAAGAAAATGCTGAAAAATATTTTGTTTAGCTACAGTAGACTCTTTTTTTATAAGAACCAGTAGATTTCTTATGAGGTTTAGCTGTTCTTAATCTTTGACACTTTGAGTCTCAGATTTTTCTCATCCTGATCTTATTTATAAGGTGAAATTGAGGTATTTTAGGCTTTATGCCCAATTTTTACTAAGTTTGACCCTAAATTGATTGGAATTGAGTAATTTCAGGTTCAATCATTGTTCTTAAATTCTTCTTATTTTTGAGCCTGATTATAAACGGCTTTTAATAAACAAAACGATGCTTCTGGTTGTTCTCTTTATCATTGGAAAATTTTGACCCTAACAAGCCTTAACCCTATTTATACTAGGCTTTTAGGGGCGGTTCAAAACTAGCGCCGAACAGAAGCAGCCCCCCCCCTAGTATGAATAGGGTTAAGCCCCTCAATCGTACTTCCGATACCTATGTGCACTGTATTTTTCATTTTTGATTTTGTGAAAACTAGTCCTGATATCCCATGAGAATCCCCCTACATCACTTTTTGGTCTCTGAGTTATATCTTCTGTTTACGTTCTAGTTCTGATTATACAGATTGCAGACCAGAAAAGCACCCTTCTTATGAGTTTACGGGCCATTCCTGGAGTTGTTTAGCATTCTAGCTCACTTTCTGAAAAATTTGATCTGACCACCCCTGATATTATATAATACCATATTTATGCTCATTGGGTCAAAGGCTATCATGGTTAGATTATCTAAAGGCTTTTACTTTACGAGACAGTGAAAGAAATCCACTAATTTGAGGCCTCGAGCAACCTGAAGAAAATGTGTATTGGTGTCATGACGACGAGTTACCTTTCTGAAGATATCATTTCTTGCAGTCATCGAGTTTGTGGCTTGACTCGTTTGTTGCGAATACCTCTGTTTCAGTTTCTCCAACTTCCCATCGTACTGTGTGTTAAAAAGAAGAGTTGGGAGGCGAATTTCTGCACCTTGAAGCCAAAGGGTCCTGCAGGGTTCAGTTACCCCCAAAAAATTTAGGTACACCCAATTACTTTGGTTTAGAATTCTAAAGTAGCCCCCCCATACTTCATACAAAAACAACAGCCCCGCCCCCCACTAAAAAAAATGCAGGTACCCCCAAACATATCAGGTACCCCCAAGGTATATATCCCAAAATTTCTGGGAGGTTGGACCCTTTGTAGGCCAAAATAAGTCTTTTTAATTCGAACACGCACGGGGGACTAAATTTGGCGTTACATTGTAGAGACTCCACTGTGGTTTTTAGTCTTCTTATATATCGAAATAAATCTGAATTTATTTTTAGCCACTTAGAGAGTGGTCAATTGAAAAGTGTACATTGTTTTTATATATAAAAAGAATGAGAATTCCAGAAGATGAGTGCCTTGAAATTTTTTGGAGTTTGATTTTCAACAATATGTACCTCAACATGAAGTTTGTTGATCGAACTTTGATGTTGTTTGCGAGTTTCTTCTAAGTTCTGTGACACGCTATCCAGTTCTGTACGGTAACGTTTCAACTCAATATCGTGTAATTTCTTTGTCTCTTCACCTTTGTAGAGGAAGAGAACTTTTATATAGGGGTTACTCTAATCAACTTTAAGGTTCGGTTTTCGGAGGTCCGGTCCGTACCGGCCCGCACATTCCCGACGAATTAATCTCGCTCATCTTCCGAAAGAAAGCTTTATCTCTTCCAGAATTACAATTCAATTTCTGAAGACTACGCAAGAATTGTTACTCATGAGAGCGAAACAGGCTTCATCATTAGTACTAATACATTCTTTTATATTTTTGTATCACTATTATATTAATTTTTCTTATCGAGAAGAGAAGAGAAGAGAAGAGAAGCTGACCCTCCGATATCATCGTACCGGGCCCTATCCCGGGATAGTTTCCTACTCCTAGATAGGGAAATCACAGCGCTTACCAGAGATTGTACTCTGTGCTCGCGACACATCAGAGCCGTGCTGTATCGATGATGCTACTCGAACAGTACGGGAGAACCTTGCGTTCTCGCAGGTACTGACCATATGAGTACCATTACCACACCACATTCAATGTCCAGCATATCTCCCCATACTCTTGTATCAGAGTGATGGTACCCTATTCCCCTCACATGGTATGGGTTGATCCGGGCCAAGGTACACTCACTTGTCAAGTGAATCGCAGCACCGAGTGGGAATCGAACCCTGACCTACCCTGACCTCCAGCACGGAAGTCAAGAACGATGACCACTACACTACTGCGCCTTTTTCTTATCGACAATATTTAACTCCTACAATCAAGGTCATAATATTTGAGAAAAAAGGGAAATCCACCGGGAAGTTTTTGAACCACAATCGATTTGTAAGTGCTCTAAAGTAGGTTAGAAGGGTAGAGTTTTAACTCTGAGTTTTAACATGAGACTTAAGACTTAGGACCTTAGGATCTGAGGATCCAAAAGTCAAAATAGTCCAATAAGACTCAGAATATAGCCTGGAAGTCTGCCAACCCCTCCCAAATTGAAATATTCGATTAAATTAAAAAGATAGCCAAAAATCGACTTTCTCGCCAGAACTTTAAATCTTGAAAAACGTTAAAATAGCCGAAATTCTCAATATATTTTGATCTTGATTGTACAGTATGGAAAGATCATCACTGTACTCTTAGGTTCCAAATAAACGGGCCCCCCCCCCCGCTTGTTAATTTTTCGAAAATTTTCCAACCCCCCCCCCCCGGACCTTATTAGGACCCCCCTGTTTATTAATCTCTAAGAATATTTTCAGCTGTCAAAGAGAAGGCCCCTTATTTTGGTCTAAATAGCCTGATTTTAGTCTATACTTACCTTATTTTTGGGTTTCCGAAGTACAATTTCTAACCCCCCGGCAATTAGGTCCCCCCCCCCGTTTATTTTAGAATAGAACCTAAGAGTATATAATGTTTGAAAAAGTTCTTTCCCAAAAATTTTGAGAAATTCAATTGTTAGTTAATTTTGCTTTGTCAGTACAAGAGGCGCGTCTCCTTTCTATAAAAGAATATCTTTAAAATTTCTAACTTACTCATGAGAGAGTGTTCATTTTCGATGGCTTCGACTCGCTGATTGTTTGCTACGTTTAGTTCTTCTATCAGTTTTTCATGATTTTCCTGTGCAACTTTCATCTCCTGAAAAAAAAAAAAAAAGATGATGAATATTTATAAAAAAATAAGATTACAGTACCTTAAGAGAAGATATTTTGTGCGGTATTTGAATCTACAATCTTTCCCAAGTAAAAAAAGTGAACCCTTAAAAATTGCACCGCATTTCGGATGAAAACTTGAATCTAGGACTTTCACATTTATTCAAATTCTGGCGGTAAATGTTAATTCAAACCCAGAGTTTATATGGAGAAGACGCAGGCCGCTAAAAAATGAATGGTTTCAGATCCAACCTAGGAGATTGGAATTTACCCTTTGGCTTCGACTAAACCTTATTGCACTTTTTGATATTGTCACTTGGTATTTTCCGTGTCAATTTCATGGAATCAAAACAAATATATGAAGCCCGTTTCCAACTAAGATCTATGTGTCGAGTTTAGACATGGAAAGAAGGGGAACGAATTTAATCTCAATGAAAATTCAAAATCAGAAATGGAAATTTTTCTTCGAGCCTAAATAATTTTGATTCCCAGAAGGTGACTAATTTTTTTTTTTTAATAAGAATAATTTTTGAGCCTTATTGTTCTTATAAAAAAAGAAGGTACTAAAAGAACCCCCGCACCTTAATCCGATAAAATATAGTGGACAATAGTCTGAACTTCAATGTTTATTCTGTCCTACTCTCTATATATGTTCAACCCTCTACAGATAAAACTTGAACTGGTAATATGCACACTTATTCAGACATTCGACTTTCGTCTAAACTAAAGTTTACTCTCAGGTGCCCAATAAACGCCCCCGCCCTGCATTTTAATTTTTCGATTTTTTCTCAACCCCGACCTTATAAGCGCCCCCTGCGTTTATTAATTTTTGAAAATATTTTAGGCTGTGAAAATAAGTCCCTTAATTTGCTCTAAATGGCCAGGCTTTGGTCTATAACTAGCAAGTAGCTGTCGCTATGAATGCCCCGCCGATAGCAGATATTAGCCCAGAGGAACTTAGCCATGAAGAGAGCAAGGGAATCATAATCAGACTATAAATTGGTGAAGCGAGTCTTCATAAAAAGTGCTCAATGTTACTAGAGCTGTTTAAAGCTAAGAAACACGAGCCGATGCGGTTAAAATTTTCTCAGTAAGATCGGTAAGATCCATACATAACGAAAGTGTCAATCCAAAAAAAAAAACATGTTAAATCTACACTTTCTGATTCAAAGTGACCTAAATTAAAACCATTAAAGATTTCGCAACATGAACTAGAATGATATCAAAGTTGATTTTCTATTCAATCAGCAGATAAAAAAACACTTTTGCAAACCCAAACATAAGAATGTGTACTGTGAAACTGAAAGTGCTTCCCTCCCATAAAGAATACATAATGCAGATTAAAGGCGAATTCGATGATATTGAATACAATTTCAGTCATTTGATTTTATATTTAAAAAGTAAGTAACTTTTTCGACTGGTGGGATACTGTAGATATAATTTATTTGTATCATAAAGGTTAAACTGAAAATTATCTGAAAAACTTTAACAATCTTTATACGTGTTTCTGCAAAAAGTTTTTAGTTAGAAAAGAATTTCTTCGTGGTTACTAAAGATATGAATTTGCTCTAAAGATATGCTCTCAAAATTGGCAGTTGAATCAGATACTTTTAATAAAGGTATTAATTTTCAGGGATTAAAAATTTCCCCGATTTAACAGCCTTTGTTCTTATTTACGAAAGACTATATTAAAATAAAATTCTAAGAAAATCTGAAAAGGTGCCTTCAGCAAAAATTAGTTACCTTGAAAATATTAAAACATCATCTAATCCGCCACTGTACACAATTTTTTCTATTGCTGTAACCCACTTCCACTTCCCTGGCAAGCAAGAAAGCGGAGATTCTTCAACAAAATGACTGTTAATACATAAAAATACCAAAACTTATTTGATCACTTTTTGAAAATAACTTAACGTGGGAAAACACGAAAATAAGTCCTTGCAAAAAGCTTAAATTTTGTGGATAGTGGACTGGTGGATGCCCAACCGTGAGTATAAATTAATGGTAGAATAAATTATTATGCGGAATGACTGAAAAATTGCCAAATTTAAATAATGCGAATTAGGGCCTAATTAATTAATCCTGCATTGATTAATCCTGCATTAATTTATCCTCACATAATTTCATACTCTTAAGGTAATTCCTGCGAAATATAAATTGATCCGATTAAAGTAGTGCCAGACTTTGTGTATTTCAACAAGTGTGTTTGTTTCGCTCCCATAAAAACAGATTCATCTTGTCTTCAATCCATATGTTTTGAAAATAAAGGCTAAGGGAATTTCAGATACCGTGTCCCGTTGTAACCACCGTCAACATGGTTAAAAACTTTTCACTTCACAGGTAGGTAAAACATTGTGTTTGTATTTTATTGGACGTCTGGTTCTAAAAATTCAAAAAGTTTGTTCAGTTTTAATTTGAGCAAAGTACGCTCCTGCGTTCAACATCAACAAGGTACAGTGTGCAGTGGTGGTATTAGTAGAGAGAGTGTTCGAGTCTGTTCATAATATGAGGCTAAAAATCTTCCGCGTGCATACACACAAAGTAAAGTACCGTTCTTGCACACTGACATAAACAGCATTTTTAAAGTTTGTTAAAGCTTCAATATTGGCGTAAAGAATTATTCACAAAATAGCATCAAATACAGTACTCCATATAATCCATCGTTTTTCGGCTTTTGTTCCGCTTCTGTTTACATTTTTCTGCTCGCTGATCCCCATGCTCAACCATTTTTTGCTGTAACACTGTGCTTCAAATGTCCACGAGAATGAATCAGTTCATGTTAGTCATAGTATATTCTCATTGGCATGTCTCACTCACTAAACCTTCTGTAAGAAACTCAATGTTTGTACCCAGTTTTTGGCACGTTTTGGCGCAAGGCTTAAAAAATTATAAATTTAATTTCCTTCAAAATGAAGTCACTATATAGGTAAACAATATGAATTAACAGTCAATTTCCCTTTTTTCTATGCCTTTATAATATCAGTAGGGTTTCGGTAGAGCAGCGCAGGGACCAGGTTGTGTGTAGCACACACTGTCTGACTGTCATTGAAGATGTCGTCCATTCTGACAATCGTATAAGGTTTGATCCAATATCAGTAGTTTGATACTTATTCATTTAGTAGCAAACAATGTCCCTCAAGTAAATCCAGTTGAGCAACTACGTTAAAAAGATATTAACCAAGCAGAAATCTTGTGTGCTGTTTGTTGTTTGTGAAAGGAAAGCTTAGCTGTGTGGACTGGGGTCACCGTGGACTGGCAGTGCAGACGGGACTTTCGATTTCTAGCTTTCACAAATGCTCTGTGTAAAATGCACGAAAGTTAAAAAAATATCACGAAAAAAATCGTACGAAACAACATGAATCATGAACATGAATATTTTTCTGGCGAGTAAGTCCGCTACGTGAAGCAACAAAAGCCCCTGCGGGGCAATTACTTTCTTCTGGGGTATTTAGAGGTAAAACTAAATTTTTCGATCTCCCAGTTACCTCCCATTTATTAAAATTTGAAATCCCCGCAGCCCGATTATTTCAAACCCCCCTTTTATTAAGAACCTGAGGGTAACTAAAAAATTCTTAAATCTGTCAAAAGACTTTCTTATCCCAGTCTTCTAAATTCTATAAATTTGACAATCAAGTAAGTCTTGGAGTATAAATAAAAAGCTATATGACACATCATTTAAAATAATTAAACCTGTTTTAATTTGACTTGAACTTTCTGTAAATCATCAATCTTCTCAACAAGCTCTTTTTTCTCCTCTAAAAATGATAATTTCCAAAGATTATCTTTAGTCTGGGTATCTCTGGACTCAAAATTCTAGAGAATGTAAAACCACCTCAGCAATATAAACTTCTAAATATCTAGAATTTGACGTACCCTGATCATGGTAAACCCAGGGTTGGCTAAGTATTAACGACATTCTATCCTTGAGCTGACAAAGGGCTTGTGAGCTGTAACCCGAAATTTGGATATAAGCGACCTCGGCTAAGTAAATCAGGCGCCGATATTAAAAATTGAATCTACGGTCTCTGCTCTACGGATGTCCAGGCTAGATTTTCTATTACAATCTAAGTAGCATTCAATCACTTTGCGACAAAACCTAATATACTGTGACACATTTAAAATTAGATCTTTCAGGTTTGGCTAAATTACAAGATTACAAATTGCAAACTCAAACTGACTTCTGGATCTCTGTAAAATTTTCTCAAAAATCTTATTTCATATCAATTCCATTGCTAGCATACAAGAATATTGCTCAATGTAGCCATTTTACTTTAGAATAGCTCTTTACTCTAATAAGAGCAATAAGGCCAGATCAGATGATGTCCCTGGTTGAAACAAAATAAGTGCTTTGGAAGCAAGACCTAGTGGCTCCTTGATTAGTTTGTTTATTTTTAGTTATAAGTCACCCGACATCAAACTGTATTCTACTTTTAAAGATGGCACATTATTTCACTTCAACATCAATGGCTTTGACAAGATACAGAGGCTCTATCTGGTGTTTGATGTAAGATATCTGTGACACAAACCTTTAGTTTTATTGTAACCAGACAGCATCTTTTGATATTGTGTGATCATCCCTTGAAGAGATTCAATCTCTGAAGTGAAAAAGATGGAGCTTTTTGTTAAACCAAAGATAAAACATAAGCCAAAGACAAGCAAGCGGGAAAGATATACAATTCAATATTTCTAACATTTAAAATACAAAAAATACGTTTTGGAATCTTCTGAACAATATAGAAAAAAGATAAAGCCAAAATGACCAAAATATTTTAAGAACAACTTAAGAATATCTTAAGGCTTCAGTGAAACTCTAAAACACCCATATTCTTAGAAAATTGCACAAAATGACTCTCAAACAGGTCAAAATAAGAACATGTTTTAAAAATAATTATAGGCCTAAAAAACTCAAACAACATCTGAAAGAATAAAATTTTTTTGGATGTTCTTGTAAATAAAATGTGTATATGAAAGTGAACCAAGAAAATTAAAAGTAGGAAAAACCTTGTTTTTGGGCTTGTATTTGGTTTGAGTATTGGTAAAGGCGGCCATCAGAGATCTTTATTGAGCCATGAACATGTTCAGTTTGCTTGCATACATCATTGATAGTCTGTAAAGAAAACAACAAGTAATTTTTTTCATAAAAGATGCATGTTTCCATTCATTCCTGCTTTTACTGCAGTGTAAAAAAGACTTTATCAAAACCAATTTAGCAAGTGAATGTTTGCGTTGATTTCAACTTTTATTTTAATGGCTACTTTGAGACTTTAAAAGCTTACTAATATTTTAAATTACTTAAAAAGGTAAACAATTACTCCCTGTTGAAAAGTTTAAACACTTATTTCTTGCTCCTCGGACAAGACCACAACTTCAGCATGATTACGAGCTTCAAAGGAACTTTGCTAATGACGGTATGAGAGGCTACCAAAGCAACTCTCTTTTTTACAGAAGTGTAAAACCTTGGAATGATCTAGAAGACTATATTGTTGAAGCACCATCCTAGCCTTCAAAGAGCGTTTGATAAAAGAATGGGAGGAAAATGTAAAATCAAAAGTTCTGTTTCATAGAGGTCAATAGACCTGCGAAATATATTGCTATAAAATTATTCAAAACATCTTACTTACAGAACTCAAATTGAGAAAATCATCAATCATTGAATCGATATCTTGTGTATCATCCATTTCTCAAATTCTTACTAAAAAAGTTAATTACACGTTAGCAGCTTACATCTTTTTTATATGAGACCAAAACTACCAGTTGCACCACAAGTAAGTTTAACACAATTATCTCAAGCTCTAAATTTAAGGGCCATAAAAGGTTGTAACACAATGAATAGTAAGAAATTTGAACACATTCATTTTGGCAAACAAATGGCTACGTTACCACAACTTTGTGTGTGGTATTTTTGTTGATTTGCAAAAGGCTTTTGACACTGTTGATCATTCTATTCTAATTTCAAAACTGGACCACTATGGGGTTAGAGGAAAGGCTAATCACTGGTTCAGATCATATTTATCTAACAGATCCCAGTTTGTCTCTATTTCATCTAATAAATCTTCTATTAAAATAATCCCTCATGGTGTTCCACAAGGCTCTGTTCTAGGACCTCTCTTATTTTTAATCTATATTAATGATCTTCACAATGCAATCTTTTCAAGTGAAACTTTTCATTTCGCCGATGATACCCATATTTTACATTTTAATGATGATCTTCTTTCCCTTTGCAACAGAGTCAATCGTGACCTAAGATCCCTCCAAACTTGGCTCAAAGCCAATAAAATATCCCTTAACGCTGGAAAAACAGAATTTTTTAATTTTCAGAAACTGTCGAAAAATTCTTCCTTTTGTTCCTTTTCTTAAAATTGGAGGTAAGAAAATTTTTCAAAGTTCAAATATCAAATATCTTGGCGTTCTGATTGACATGCACCTCAACTGGAAAGCCCACACCACATCTTTATCAGCTAAACTTGCCAGAGCAAATGGTATTATATCTAATCTCAGGCACTATGTTTCAACAAAAACCTTAACCTTAACATTTATTATGCTCTTTTTCATTCCCATCTTCAATATGGTTGCCAACTCTGGGGTCTTACTGACAATACCACCTCCAAGCCTAGATTTATCCTTCAAAAGAAAGCCTTAGTCTTATTACTTTTAACAACTCTCGATGCCCTTCTTCTCCACTCTTTTCTGACCTCAAAATTCTCAAGATTTTTGACCTTGTCAAATGCTTTAATATATCTTTTGTCCACAGATTCCTAAATAAAAAATTACCCTTTGACCTTCTGGAGCTTTTTAACTTCATTCAGCTTGATGCTGAAGACGAAAACAATCAAAGTACCAGAGGAGCATGTTTGAAAATACTTTTTGTTCCCTCCTACAACACCATTACCATCGGGAACAAATCTTTCTCTAAGTTTTGCATACTGTAATACACTGGCACAGCATCCAGCGATCTTACCCAAATATTACCCTGAGCTCATCTGATTTCAGTTTTGTTAAATCTCTCACCCTTACTCACTGTCTTGGGAGATACTGAGCACACCCCTCCACTACTAAGAAAGGTTAGCAAACTTTCTTTTAATTTATTTTTCATTGAATAACAAAATTCTTAAAAATATAAACATTTTTAAATAATTTGCAAAGTGTTATAAACGCAATCTGTACTTAGGTGGCCGCATCTTTTTGATTAGCTAGACTATAAGAGGCCCCCCAGTAGTTTGCATGATGGCGTGATTGGGACTTTTTTCTTGCGTGACGGCGTGATTAGAGATTTTTTTGGCGTGATGGCGTGATCAAGATTTTGGCGTGATGCGTGATAGGGCAAAAATTTGAGGCATGATGCGTGATTTGGGCTATTTTTTGCTATTTTTTGCATGATGACAAATTTTAGCAATTTTCGTGATGCGTCGTGATGGAGAAAATTATTTTGCGTGATGGCGTGATTAGGGGTGCTGCTGGGGGGGGGGCCTCCTATAAGGCGGTCTCCTTCCATATATTTTTTGTGCATATCATCACTTGTATCTTTTTTGTAGTATTAAATGGTAAATAAATACTTACTTATACTTTCCCAGTATTTTTTGAAAAATGCAGCCCCCAATTATCAAGCAAAAAACGACCCACGGCATGGCCCGAACATGTTCGGGCCTCTTGATTAATACTTTTTAAAAATGACCCGCGCGGGCCTGCGCAGTTTCGGACCATGTTCGGGCCAGATTTTTGAAAACTTGCTACGATCGCGCGTGTAATTTCAGGACCCAATATTTATATTTTAAATTCCTTATTTTAGCAAACAAATTTAAAAATCTTCATCTTTATTCAAATATATATTGTTCAAATATAAAAGTTAATCTTCTATTTTCCAATTAAGTTAGGAAAATTATTAAAAAGAATGATTTGAATCTTACATAATATGGTCTTCTTTTTATTCTTTATCCCGTTCCCTTTTCTCGTGGTCTTCTCCTATTCGAAGCAGAATTTTTCTGGATTGTTTTTTGTACTGTTATACAACTTTGTGAATCAAACTGGTATTTGGAACTTTGAATTTGTCTAATGAAAATATTTAACAATGGATGATGATAAACCGAACATGGCCCGAGCAATTCAATTCAATTCAATTCAATTCAATTCAAAACATATATTTACCCGAAGGAAGGGACACCAAGTTTAGAAGCCTAATTACAAATGGTGCAACCTAATAAAAAAATGAAAATTTTTAAGTAAAATAAAATAAAATAATATAAAATATAACATAATAGAATAACACAGTAATAAAGTTTTAAAGTATCATATATATATCCTAAATAAATCTTTTTGTATTCACATTTTTGTTTTTTTTCATGAAATATATACAGTTAAAAACAATAATAAGACTCTGGTATGAAATAACTGTTGCCGAGGGGGTTCCTGAGGGGTGTATTTGTTGAGGTAAAATTTTTGAATATGTGATAATAAATCTAGTGGTTCAATGATTTGTAGATTTTTGTCATCAAGATGCTCTTGTAAATTATTCCATTGACGTGAAGCTAGCTGTGTGAGAGAGTGGAGGCCAAAGGTGGTTGTATTGACGTTCCTGACAAAGAGGAGGCTGATATGGTTGGCTCTAGTCCCAATGTCATGAGGAATTGTAGAAAAGGTAAAAGTAGAAAGACAGTCAGAAGGAAGGTATCTGTTCAGGTAGCGGTATATGAACATAATGTTGAGTGTTTCAACGAGATCAAAGAATTTTAAGATTTTAAGTTCATTATAGGTGGGAGTGACAGAAGCCCTTGGTTCTTGGAAAGTCATAATCCTGATGGCAGTGTTTTGTAGGACTTGGATTCTGTGAGTGACAGTGTTATCACAGAGGCCCCAAGTTTGACAAGCATAGCGAATGTGAGAGGAGAAGATAGCATGGTAGACATTGATAAGGTTTGGAAGAGGGAGATAGTGACGGAGTTTAGAGAAAGCCCCATTTGCACGACAAAGTTTTACAGCAACAACAGCAACATGTTGTTTCCAAGAGAGGTGTTCATCAAGATAGACACCTAAATATTTAATGGTTTTACTTGGGGTTAAGCCCTTACCCGAGATTTTGATTTTTGGAATTGTATCAAGACGGCGCCTATTGGACCTAAAGATGATAAATTCGGTCTTACTAGCGTTAAGCGATATTTTGTTAGCATTCAGCCAGCTGACAAGAACTCTGAGGTCAGAGTTCACTCTTCTGCACAGAGACCAGACAGTTTGGGAGAAATTTAGTAGATGAGTGTCGTCGGCAAAGTGGTAGGTTTCTGAAGTTTTAATACAGTAATGGAGATCATTAATGTATACAAGAAATAATAATGGACCCAGGACAGAGCCCTGGGTTACACCGTGTTTGATTAGTTGATGTTTTGATTTTCTTCCCGAGATTGAAACATATTGGGACCTACCCGAGAGATATGACTTGAACCAGGCTTTAGTGTTTCCTCGGATGCCATAGTGGTCTAGCTTAGATATTAGTATTTCATGATCCACAGTGTCAAAGGCCTTTTGTAGATCGACAAATACACCACAAGCAAACCCACCATCATCAAGGTGTTCTCTAATACGTTCTAAGATGTTCATGAGGGTATGTGTTGTTGAATGACCTTTACGAAAACCAAATTGTCTAGAGTAAATTTGATTGAACTGGTTTAAAAATTCCACGACCCGCGAATACATAATTTTTTCATAGATCTTTTCTATGTTAGATAAGAGAGAAATTGGGCGATAGTTTGAGACATCGAGCGGGGAGCCTTTGTTTTTGAAGACTGGAATAACCTTCCAGATTTTTAGTACTTCAGGAAATACCCCTGTATGATAGGATCGATTGATTAGAATCGAAAGGGGTTTTGAGATCTTATCTTGAAGGATTTTGAGGATTTTTATGGGGATACTGTTTGGTCCAGATGACTTTGAGGAGGAAAAGGATCCAATTATTTTTGCGACTTCATCAGGTGATGTGGGTCTGAGAAAAATGGAGTTTTGATTTTTGTGTTTGAGGAAAGAAGAGAAGTGTTGATAAGAGGGGGGATCTTCTCCCTGATGTCATCAGCAATGGAAGTGAAAAAATTGTTAAAATGGTTAGCAACTTTGTCAGGCTTCGATTGAATCTGACCATCGATTGATATGGAGATATTGGAATTAGTTTGAGTTTTTGATGAAATAATGTCACGGATCCCGGACCAGACTTTTTTCATATTATTGGAATATCTTTGAAAAAAGGTGTAGTAATTTTTCTTGCTTAATTTGGATAGATTGACTATTTGGTTTCGGTAGGTCCTGTAAAGGCTGCCAAAGTGATTTTCAGTTGCTTGATTTTTTGATTTGAGAGATTTCCTCTGAAAGAAGTCCCTCTTTGACATTGATTTAACTATGCCAGGCGTTATCAGTTACATCAAAATGCCTCGAAAATGGTGATATGAAAATTGCGTAATCAGAGAACGTATGTCTCGCTCATTATAAAAAGGCCGAGACAAACTTTCAATAATTGGATTGTAACATCGAGTTAAGTCTCTTTTGTTAAGTCACCAGGGGGTAAATAAAACAGACCTTGATACATTTATCGTTCGTTTCAACTTGACCATTCGTTTAAAACTCAGCGTCCCAAATATTTGGGGTAGGTAAAATATGTACAAAGAAATTCATACTTTTCCAACTTGGCAAATCTTTAAAAAAGAAGCGAACAATAAAATATAATTACCCTTTCCAAATAAACCTCTTCGGTGGCGAGCGTAGTCTACTCTGACGTAATTGTAAAATTTATGTGATGGGAGTTTGATATAGTAATGTAATGTTGTTTGGGGAATTATGAAGTTCTCTGGAATTTCGATTGCATTTATTCAGGTTGATTTTTTATGACTTCTAATGGTACTTTTTCTAACGAGTTTGATTACTCTGTTCTCACACTTATGTCTTTTTTTTTCGCGTCCTTTTCCGTGATTACTTTTATTTATATTTTTAAAGACAGGTAAGAAGGCATATTGATGTAACTGGTTATCCAAGGCTTAAGTTTAGATTCAAAAATCTGTATCAATTGTAAATACATGGCCCGAACATGGTCCGAACAAAATGTTCGGGCCGATTCAATAATACTTTTTTGTGGCCCGAGCATGGTCCGAACAGGCCCTAAACATGTTCGGGCCATGCCGTGGGTGGGTCGTAGCAAAAATGGATTAACCCCCCCCCCTAAGCTCAAGGGGGTGCATTCTATGATTTGACAAATAATGAATCATCAAGCTTTACCCAAGTTACGCAGTCCGATAGGTGTTTGTGTTCAGGCTCAGCAGGCTCAGGCTCAGCAGGCTCTATCGTCTATTCTATCCCATCTCTATCGACAAACTTTTTTCACCCACCCCTGCCCTCTAGCTGGAAATTTTGAATGAAAATTACCCCCTAGAAATTAAGGAGTAGAACCCTCTGGAAAGTAAATTTTGTGAAAAAGGAGCTAAAACTGAATAAATCAATGCCATGAACTTCAATAAAAGATAAAACTCATGTCTAAAAAATAAAATTAAAATCACTACTCATTCTCATTCACTGTCGGCTACAACATAAAAACACTATAATTTATTGTATTACAATGGAAATCTTATTATTCGGCCCTTGCAACAACATGATATTATGAAGTTGCAACTTACACATTTAAGAATATGTCAAAAAAGTTGAGCCCGACTATACCACCACAACGTCAAAAAATAAATAATTTCGCGCTTTTAATTGAACAAATCTAAATCGGGAAAAATCGGGGAAAATGACAATCCGGGGGAATTTGATTTTGTGACGGTAAATTTTATTTTGAGTTTGCCTAGTTTTAATCCAACCTAGACTAGTAAACTAGTCGTTGAAAACAGACCCATGTACAAAAAATCAAGCTCCAAATAAAAAGAATCGAAGGGGTGAAGTTGCGTCTCTTTTCAGAATTTCATCGACTAGAAGCTACTTCTCTCAAAAAACGTTTTGTTTTTTTACAACTTTTTTTAGTTTTTTGAGAATCCATCCAACTTTTTTGACTAAATGATATTTCATAGTAACATTGAACATGGAAACATATGAATAAATGAGCATTTCTAAAAACCCAATAAACAGAAAGAAAAATAAATACAATCCCGCACGGGTCAGACATACAGAAATCTGTATGTCTCTCCTTACGATTTTAGGTGAAGAAAAAAAGGCGTTGGAAGTAGCTTCTAGTCGGTTATTTTCCTTTTCTCTCAAGTGCGCTGAATATTTAATTAGTGTTTAAATTATTTGATTGACAGTTTTATTATAAGGTTATAAGTAATAACCGACTAGTTTACTAGTCTAAATCCAACCTTATTCTAAAGCTTCTAAAAAAACCTTTACTTCTGAAGCTTCTAAAGCAAGAAAAGCTGAAGCCTTAAGATTTGCACAGCATTTAGTAATGACGAATTGAATTTAGCCCTTACTTGGTTAAAGCGACACGTTTTTCGAAACCTTAGGGCGATGGGTTTTACTTTTATTTTAATCTTGTAATCTGACGTTGTGTAAAAACCACGCCGGGTCACGCGTTTTAGATGGCGAATAAGCGGGAAATAAGTTACTTATTTCCCACCCAAGAGCTTCAATTCTAGCCCCTTTGGGAGTTAGAAATCGATTATGGCAACACAAAGTTTGTGTTCAACTACAGAACAGAAAGAACTCTGAATGAATGACTTGATCGCAAATTCGTTAAATTTTATAAATTATACTTTACCTGACAGTAGGGTCGGCTTATGATCATTCCCAGTGCCACTATGAAGATTGTGTCTGATATGATGGTTCCCATGCTTTGGGTCACTATCCCTGGGGCGAGGGAAGGTACTGTTGTAAACTGTTGATCATCATTTCCGACATAACCACTTTTCAACGAGCCTTCTACAATACTAGATAGCCCGAAAGTCTTTCAATGAAAAACATTTTGCTGAACATCATCTTGTTTTGAGCAAATTTGATAACTAAGGCACTCCGTTGGCTGCACAATTAATTTCTTCTGGTAGATTCAAACTCGGATTCAAAAGGGATGTCTCTAATAAAAAGATGTTCTAAATAATATCAATACTGAAGAAGAAAAACGACCTGGTTTCTACAAGGATACAATAAACAGGCGGTAGACGAAAAAGTATATTAGTTTTTGGATTTATTTCAATATCTCTATATAATATCAGGGCTATCTTTAAAGGATGTGAGCACAGGCGTGTATAATAAATTCGATTGTTCTAAAAATCTAACGTTAAAAAAACTGTTAAGCTGAGGCGATCATAAAAATACAGGGCGGTCACGGATTAATCACCCAGCCTCCCCTTATATCTCAAAGCTAAATGTAATAAGCCATATAACCAAGCACCATATTCCTTGTGGTATTAACGATGTGCCCACATCCTCTAAGGATAAACCCCTAATTTATAAAGTCTTTCGTTAAATGTTCAAAAGATTAAAATTATTTACACTTTAACTAAAACGTAAAGATTGAATAAAAACCATAAGAAATTGTTTAGAGCGCTTACTTATTTAACAAAAATAAATCTACTTTGATTGCAGTCGACTCACTTTAATTCTGAATGTTGATAAGTCGGTATTGTTTGTTACGATATAAAGAGCCTTTCCTTCCTCCTGGCGGTGTGGTCCAGTGGTCTTTTGCAGGAGGGTAGAAGCCTTTGGGACGAGATGAAGTTTTTACAAGCTCTTATTTGATTTGGTTGGTCGTTAACCAGTAACAAAACAATTTTGTTATATTTTTCTAATGGACACGTTATTTTCATTACTTCAATCATTAAAGTATCTTATAAAAACTCCAATTCATCTCAAGCCTTTAGTATTTGTTTTGTGTCGCCTGATTATAGATTTTAAAAAATACAGCGCCCTATTTAACTTCAATGCATGTTAAAATTCCCACAGGACAAAGAAATTTCTGACCTGTTGGAACTTTCTAAAGAAATTCTGGTTCTCTAATAGTCCAGTACTCGTATCCCAAAAATTTAAGATTCGACACCATTAAATGTACACCTACGATAGAATCAAAAGATGTTAAAACTAAATGCTAACAATTTTAAATCATAAGACACCAAAAAAGTCTTTTGGAATATCAAGATTGATCAGTTGCATGCATTCTACCCCATATTAACAAAATACTTGAAATCGAAAGTCCAATTCTGGATCACAAATTATCGTCTCAGCTCTTTTGAAACTCGGTAAATATCTACCGGCATAATACTAGACAGGAACTCACACTCCAATAAAATCTCTTGATCAACTCTCTTAATTTTCTCAACTTCTTGTCCGTGATGCTCCGAAGCGCACAACATAATAAGAGGAGCTTCCTTCAGAATGTAGGTAACCATATCAACGCAACGACGATTATGCCATTTCTTGATCAGATCCAGAGCTTCCTTTTCCTCGTGATCACATATATCGGTCGGTCCGAATAAAATCACTTCCAAGGTTAATCTTAACTCATCTAACGAATTTATAGTGTGTTGTGGTGTGCCTAAAAGTTTATCGATGATCGATTGTAAATATCGACTGTAAATCGATTTGATCGTTAAATCGGGTAAAGTCGTAAACAACATCGGAGAATTAACAATTAACTTGAGCTCTTCTTCGAATGAAGAGTGCAAAAGTTCGTAAAGTAAAAACGCCATCTGGTGACATAAATTCGTAATAACGTCGGTAGAACTCGTTGATACCGACTGATCACCGATTCCCGGTAAACAACCGACAACTACCGACGGACATTTCGGTGATTGTTGAGTGGGCGAAATGACAGCAGTAGGGTCAGAGCCACCTGTATTTAAGATGAAGATGTTTTCAGCATTGACTGTTTTGATTGGAGCTCTTTTTCGAACGAGGTGTAAAACCCCTTTAACGACTTGTAACAAAATGAGTGCCGTTTCTCGCTCGTAAATTTCCGGATACCTGGTATGCTTTTCGATGGTCGACGAAACGTATTTAGATAACGGCATTTTGGGTAACTGAGTCGAAATGAAAGCGCGGTTTGACTCGATTGATTTTGATGGCTGTTCGTTTGTTGGGGTAGGCGAGGTTGGTTCGATCACGTGACAAATGTGTAAACAGTTTCTGTGGAGCGTGGTTGTTGTGAGGTTGGATGAGCTTGCCGATTGGATTTCGTTACCTTCATTGATGCGTAACTGTGGATTGGAGAAAGAAATACATGAATGAGATAATTTAAATATTTTACAGCGGAGTCATCAAACACGTTTTGGAAACACAAAAAAACATTAAAGTTATGGAGTTTCCAGTTAAAAAATCTCCACCGTACAGCGTTTTAAATAAGATGATTTAAATCTTATAATAGAGGTTTCAAATCAATAAATTATTGGGAATGTCAAGATATGATGTAAAAACGGAAATCGAGGAGGAAGTTCCAGTATTAAATTTGCCAAGAAAGTTTCTCAGTATAACAAAAGCATCTGCAAAAGAAATAAAAACCCTTGTCATTACAACGCTTTCGATTCTCAACGACAAACTGTAAAACTGTTTAGAAAGGTCAAAGTGTTTGCAACTCTTTTTAACATAATGTAGTTTCAAATTGGAGTCTTATGATGAGTAGACGATCTACAAAAAGTCGCTATGAAGGGAAAAGAGGAGGTGTAAACGATGATGATACCATAGTCATTATAAAAAACCCCGGTCTGGAAGGCTTTTGTTTCTTTCTTTTGTTAACAGTTAGAGCTTGCGTTCGCAAATCGACTTGTTTTGCATACTTTTTGATCATCTGATTAGAAATTAGACCAATCCCTAGGGGAGAATTTGGTAACGTGATCAAAAAGTATGCAACTTGCCTTTTATCTATAACAAAGGAAAATTTGACAAAAAAGCTAAAACAATACATTGCGACTGGAAAGATCTAATCCTTACCCAAGCGGTATAATTCTTTTGTTCCGATTTCGCACAAGTCACCGGAACCACCATATAACCCGGAACACCGAGCTGAATGACGTCATCACTGCGTTCATAATTATTCCAATCCGTCGTTTGTAGTTGTTGGCAAGTGCACACAAGTCTCGAAACTTCGAAGGCGATTTTATCGATTGTGTGTCGATGAACTTCCAGCAATCGATTGTAACTATCGATTGAATTACGTAAGGGTGTTTTGCGTAACGAACTATCAGCACGCGTATTCGATTTCCGCGCGGAATGTTGGCGGTCGAATACTTCGTTGTTTCCGTGCCCTGTGACATTGAAGAGATGATTTGGAATGAGGTACACCTTATTTGGTTGAAATGAATTAAGGGTAATAGACCTTTTCATAAATTATTTGGCGACTGTTTCGTTTTGAAACTATTACCAAGGTGATCAAATCCCTTGAGTGTTCAAGTGTTAATTTCAATACAGAGTAAACTTCTTATAAACTTTTCTGTGAGTCAATATTTTAAAATTGAGGTAAGTGTTGTTCGTGATGTAATTTATGTAAAGGTCTATCGAGCTTAGCTCATACCATTTGATGACGAGGGCAATGCATTGACTTTAGACAGCCCATTTTCTGCCCACTTTAAATCACTATCAGAATAGGCAGGGCGAAAACTGGGCCGTCAAAATTAAAGCTTTGTTCAAGAATCACGGTGAAAATAAATATGTTGTGTGCAGTGTTCAAAAAGAGTGCATTTTAAGAGTATTTTCAGGCTTAAACTCAAAGCACAGACTGTGAAAAAGCGTGTGTCTGTGAAGCATTTTATGGACGCTATGAATGTCAGTTGTACGTTGTTAGAATGACGTCATACCTTGTGACGAGGACAAGCTTTCAGAGGACATGATCATCGAATCATCTGAAGTGAGAGAATGTCGTTTATTTTTGAAAACCAAATCGTGATGTTTCGTTGATGGAGGGTAATCCTCATTGGATGCTTTGCTGCTGCTGCTCAATGAGTTGGAACGGTTTCCATATCCATCCGGACAACTACCTACGTGGAGGAAGGTGATATAAGGTTAAGAGAGAAACCGGGTGTTTGAATAGTCGTTTATAATCTACCTTAAGGGAAGAAATTATGGCGGGAATTTAAATGAAGGAAATTTTTGGGCAAAAAAATTAAACGATTAAAATATTATGAATTTCTATTAAATAAGAAAAAAGATATTTTAATGCCTGAAATAGCCCACATTTGAGGCGATGAAAACAGCAATTTAAATTTGGAGGATGATGGGAAAAATTAAATTTGGCAGGAACTTAATTTGGCGGATTTAGGTTGAATCCGCCAAATCCGCCAAATTTTCTTTCCTAAAGGTATGTCATACAGTAATATGGTTGTTATATGATGAGATAATTCTTGCGGTATAATCGTATAATATCAGTTTTTCCTAACTTACTTGCTTGCTTTTTTTTTTTACAAAGTCTGAATTAGTTGTTTAGCATGCTAGACACGTGTTTGGAAAGGAAAATGAAAAGGGTTGGTTTACACGTCGCAAAAAAATACATTTACTACAAAAGCAATCAAGTTAATAAAAAGGTAATTTGCAATAAATTTTGGCTTCTTTTATAAGTCGGCGATTTGAAAAGAGCAAACTTAAGCGACAAGTTTAATGAAAAATTAATTGCTTTAAATTGACTCTGTCGATGGCCTCACGATAAAGTTTTTTTCGTTTTATTGCTTAGCCCCATTTTCTTAAAATGAATTCTTTTTTTCCTGTAAAGTGACTACCATAAGGAAAGACAGTTTGGCGGGAAATTTAGTTCCCGCCAAATTAAGATTATTAGCGAGTTTATGTACTTGTGTTTTTCAGCGACGGAGACGGTAAGGTTCTAATTTGAATAGATCCTGACCAGCTGAGGACGACGGTAAATCAGCACTTTTACCGTCCTCGATTTTGCGGGGCGGAATTGCGGTTTTTCCAAATCGCTTCAGTCACTTTACCGTCCTCAAATGTGCAAATACATAAACTCGGTATTGTATTCATTCCCAAAATATATGCTATCTCAGATTTAAAACAGGTTCTTTCATATCAAATAGCACTAAATTAATCCGCCAAATCAAATTCATTCCAAAATTTCTTTCTTTAAGGAACCTAAGGTGACGTCATAGAACACAACGTAGCGAAATTGCTTCGAGGAAGTTGTCCTTTATAAAAATCAAATCAGTCATTTATAGTGTTAGTGTAAGTCAAGTATAGTCAATCAGTAAGGTCGGAGTAATATAAAAAAAAACAGTATCCAACCTATTTAATCGCTGGTCTTTAATAATCTGGTACCCAAATGGTAAGCCCACTCAACGTAGATATCTATTAAATTCCCAATAAAGATCATAGTTGGTTGGGATTAAGGGACTGACTCAAGGGTTTATATCAGTGGTATAAACATTTAATTGTCGGCTTTACCTTTGCTAGCAGTTCTGTTCGGTTTTTGTGGAGCTTTTACGTTCGATTTGGAAAAAGGGTAATTGATATAGTCCGCCTCCTCATCACCTGAAGAAGTGCTACTCCGCGATGAATCACCGCGCGAACTCATCGGCGGAAACGCACACGGGCTTATTATAGTCTTTGTTCTAAAAGCCGCATCAAGGGGTGTCGTTTGGGTGGAAGAAATATGAGAGGGTGGTTGGGGCGCTCTGTACTTTTTGCCTGAATGTCTTAAGGGCGTTGATGTTAAACCAGTAGCAGTGTTATGTCGTTGTAGTAATAAGTTCGTATTTAAGTCATTATTGTGTTGTATTTTGTAAACAGTCGATTCTGACGCCCGTCGTCCGTTTGCTGAGATGGGCGTCATGGGCGTAAGTCGGTTCCGTCGATTAGCGTAAGGGCTACATAACGCCCGTACCGTCTCCGAAGGTTGCGAAGACGTAGAATCGTTATGTGTCGTTATACTGTTATTGTTACGCCGTCGCCCCTTCTTCATGAATGACAGATTGATGGCAAACAAGCGACGTTTTGTCAAGGGCGTGGCTTGAGTTAAATAGTTCGTTTCGCTGACACTATACAAAGATATCGTACCATCGCTACGGCGCCGAGATTTTAAATCGTATCCGGTAGAGTTCGAAATATGTTGAGTGCTGTGTTCACTGTCTGTTGAAGGTAAGCGATCGTTGCGAGATGAGAATTCTTGATCGTATTTGGCAGCGTCCTTTTTATTGGATAGCTTCTTGAAGAATTTCTTGATTTTCGAGGTTTTCTTCTCTTTACGATCTAACGTCATGGTTTCTAACTGGCGCAGATTCTTTTCCATTGAGAGTCGTGACTCGTCGTCGCTTTCACGCCGTAGGGACGTCCTGTGTGCGTAACGTTCCAGAGTATCTGAAAAAGAGAAATATATTCGTTAAAGTTGTGCCATTTGTATATTTGAATATTGAATGAAGTTGCTCTATAGTTCTCTTTCCAAACAACCACTACAATTATTGGATCCGCCGAGACTCGATGTCACCATGCTTTTCCAGCGTATTTAATGGCTGGTTGGACTAGAGAGGGAATTCATGATATGCACCACTGCAATGACTTCACGAAATTATGCAACTTTTCTGTTTTTGTTCCACCCAATACGTCACTTTTTCTATTGTTTAAGTGACGTATTGGGTGGAAATTTTTTAAAAGTTCTCAGAAGACTCTCCAGTGGTGCATACCATGAATCCCGGGGGGGGGGTACTAGGGTTGGCGAATGAGAGGTATGTGCGGACGGGACCTCCGAAAACCGACCCTTAGAGAGACTGATTTTTGCTGAAAAGGTGACCCTTAGAGAGACTTTTTGAAATTTTTTTTTCGATTTTTGAAAAAAGTCATACCCTTAGAGAGATTTTATTACAATTTTTCTCTGGAAATCAAAAAATTTCCTAAAAATCTTGAATTTTCCGACCCTTAGAGAGACTAATTTAAAATTTTCTGATTTTTCCGACCCTTAGAGAGACTTTGAAAGGTGAAAAAACCGACCCTTACCGTCCGCACATACCCATCATCCATTTTTGCGTAAGTACCCCCCCCCCGGGCCATGAATATATCGTTGTGTCATGGATTATCCCGTTTCAAGTTTACAAACAATACAACCCCATTCAAACTAGAAAAAAATATCCTTTCGCTGAAAGCTATATACATTCTTTAATGATTTAACGACGGAATTTACAACCTTTTATGCTACTACTAACTCGATTTTCAAGCAAGGGGGATTGGATTCTCATCAAACAAGAGAGCTTATCGAATATTAGAAACGTCGAATTAGATCATGTTCAGACGTTACGGTTTTGTATTGTTCCGGTATGGTTTCCTTGGTATGGTTTACGTTACAGATCGAGTGTGTTCATATTGGTTTCGGAACGTTTCGGAGCAAGAAAACGGAAGAGTTCCGTTCCGATGAAAAAAGTGGAACGAAACCGTTTAGATCTGTTTTAACTTGTAACGTCTTCTTTTTTGACGTTTCGAATTTTGATGTTCACACTTGTTTCGGAACCGTTTCGTTTCTCGGAACGATACGGAACCGTAACGTCTGAACATGGTCTTTAGAGAGCGTCAACTATAGCAATTATATTACAGGATATTTTGTAGTAAGGAGTTCTTACTGGTAGTTTGGTTAATAACATAAACATAATGCCAATGTCTCATCTCTCAAAAACAAACAAACAAACAAACAACACGTTTTGGTTTGAGCTCCACGAGTGTAATTTCAGGGGAGATTTATAAACTCAAATTCAGCAACAGAAACTAGTGATCTCTTCCATCACAAAATTTGATGTCAACAAATAAATACAATCATGTAAAACAATACGAAAACGAATCTCCAAAAATTCCTCTGTTAATGAAAGTCGAACTTGACTCAGATCGACCGACCAATCGCGTCATGAAACTTTGAAATAAATAATGTTACCATACGATAAAACTTGATGTAACTTTTTTGAATGTGTGTGAATGAGTGATGATAAAGCCTTATAACCATCAAAAGAAGATTTTGAAAAATAAAAGCGAATCACTTAGCAATTTAAGCATGTGACGAAATACCAAAGTTTCTCACGAAACAGTGCGAACAAAAGCCAACCCGGTTGTTTCACTATGACTTGCTACCGCAAAATGAATTTCTTCAAAGCGAGATTCTCTCTGAGAGCTTCTAATCTTTAAGATTTAATCCAATACAAAAGGATTTACACTCTTTCAAAGGGGATTTCTTTGCAACAGCTTTACGTATTTGCTCTCTCTCTCTTCAAAGTTGTTTGTAGTGAGATACCATATCAGCCAATCAGAGAAGCTCTTTTAAAAAACCTCAGTATAGGTTAGGAAATTGTTTCACAAGATAAAATCTCCAACGAGATCATAATGATATCAAATTGACAAAAACACCGCGTAATAATTCAAATGATCTTTATCTTTTTGACGGATACAAGTAAATTGATGTAACAGGCTTTCTTTCAATGGTGGAGTATTGTCCTATGAACGGATGTAGAGGTTCTGCAATTCAAACTTTATCAATCAAGCATCTTGTTGTTTTGAAGACATGCAAAGCATAAATCTGTGCATTACAAGTGTTTATAAGAACATCCAAAAGTTTTGAACTATTCTTGGTGTGTTTATTTTCACCGCTTTATGAGTATTTTGCGGCAATTTCTTAAGAAATTGGGTGTTTTAGAGTCCACAAAGTCTTAAAAATGCTCTTAACATTCTGGCCATGGAAGCCTTCTTCTCTTATAGATTGTTCTTGTAAAAAAACGTCTTATACACCAGCAAATTATTGAAAGTGCAATAGAGACCCATAGACAGGCTCAATTTCATGAGATCAATTCTGATTGGTCAATTAAATAGCTCAATTTTACAAGATTATCACTGATTGGCTAATCAACAAACATGACGACCAATAGCATGAAGAGATTACCACATACATTCGAAAAGTGTTCAAAACAAAACAAATCACAAACATATGGAAATTCAATAAATCTTTATAAGTCAATAAACAAGACAAACAAATACTATTAGGTCGAAAATTAAAATTAGAGGAAAATAGAATGACTCTTTCAGCTCCTATTGCAACGACAACAGGGCTTCCTGAAAATTTTCCAGTAAACTGAAGTTAGGCTTGCATTATCTAGCCTATGTAACTAAGCCCGTATTCACACAGCCAAATAGCTTTTTCTGCGCTTGGAATACTGTTATTCAGTTACTAACCATCAGATTTTTTCTAGTGACTGAATCAAACTAGCTTAAATTTCTACGCTATGTCTATAATCTTTGATTAATTTTCTGACTTCCCGTTGCAAATTTTCGTATTTGGCTTTCATAGAAACCTTTAATCTGAGGGACGGGATAATTTTGCAACCCACAGAATTGACTCAGAGAGAAAGAAAACGATACAAAGACAGCTTTAAGGAAAGTGAACTTGATTTCAAATTAAAAACAGACAGTATTTAGGTAAAAAAAAAGGTGCTTGTTATGTTATGTTTTTTAACCTTCCCAAGTCTCTATAAGGATTACAGATTAGATTAAGCAGTAGATTCGGGTAGATTGAATACAATACAAGGGTTGAACAGTATTTCTAAAATGTACATCTATATTGGGCTAGAAAATATCAGGTATATGCGGGCTGGAACTCAGAATACGGACCCTTGGAGAAATTCTTTTTGCGAAAAAGTCATTCTTAGACAGACAATTTTCGAAACAAAAGACTCCTATAGGAAAACAAGAGAGTTTATAACCAAAGAAAACCTCACCACTAAAATATCAAGTCGTACTACACTTTTGTATCCTCAGAACCTACCACAACGAGCTTCCCGATAGTCATGCTGACAAGTTGAGGATTAAATATTTTTCTGACGGTTTTTCCTCACTTGAATACGTATGAGAAAATGCTATAATGAACGGGAAAAGCTGCATGTTGCCTCCATGTTGATTTGATATTAGAAAATTTTGTTTTAGAAAGAAAAGAAGGCTAACATCGGATATTAAACCATTGCACGATAAGATAGTTACCATTTCTACTTCCTTTTAACTATCTGGCTTATTTCCAGGGTCATCAGAAAGAAAAAAACTGTTTTCCCAGGGTCAATTCGAGATAACTCAACATTGAATACAAGGGTATACGAAGGGCTTTTCAAAGCAGCAAGCGAAAGAATTTCTTACAAAAAACATATAATTTTTAACAACAAAGCATGCTTGTATTAAGCCAGTACGTTGCATGATATATGGAGCTTAAAGCCAGAACGAAAATTCTTAGATTTCCTGTAACAGGCTTATAATGAGATTGACGTTTGTATGATAAGTAAATATTCACTTTGCTTTCAAACAAAGAGGAAATCCCTTACAATGTAAACAGAGCCGAAAGGTCAGGCGTAGATCGAATAAGTTGGAAGGTACGGTACACACTACTCCAAGCACATGTCATGAGTGCAGTTGATTCATTCTCTAATTCGATCAATAATTTCGAATTACGGAGATTCCTGTTGTAGGACTTTTTCGAGGACCTTTGTCTCATTTAAAGAGGTTGAGTGTATTTCTACCTTGGTGAGAGGGGAGTTGGAGGTGTACAATAATGGTCGTACAAAATACTGTAGAATCTCTTTTTAACTCAAATCTCTCCATAAATAACTCAAACAATTTTCGAGGCGCTTGACATTCAAGTTGTAGGAGACTAACCTTACCGTCTTTAAGAAAAGGGACACAAAATGAGTCAATGGAGGTTATAATTGATTTGATAGTAGAAATAGAATATCTACAGACGAAGAATGTTACCGGGGGGGGGGGGGGGGTACTAGGTACTAATTTCATAAATTTATGACCCTTTCAGGGAGCTGATTTCTGATTTTCCTAATTTTGGAATACTTACAGAGACTCAATCTTTGAGGGCGTGAAAAAGGGGCCCTTATGGCGCACACATACCCGGCACCCATTTTGCCTAAGTACCCCTCTCCTCGGGAGGCCAAGCCAAAGAAGTCTTCCTTAGATACATGTATATGGTTTTCATATTTTTACGGTCAAAGGAGATCTTTGTTCTTCCCTTGAAAGTTTTGTTCGTGATCGATGTCGCAGAGTGCTCAATGAAGCCTGAGCCAAGTATAATATTAAAAGCTATCTTGCATCACAACAGAATACAGGATATAATTACATCAATCATTCAATAAACCTGCAGTAGTACAAAACTCTGAGTAGTGTACTTTTTACTTTCTGTTGTGATGAAAGATATCTTTTAATATTTTTACTTTCCTTGAAAGTGAAAATTGGAGACAGGAGCATGAGGGAAAATCGACACTCGCGGTTTTTAATTTTGCTGACGTCAGAAGGTGATTGTAAAACAATATGGTGCTTATACACGCGACTACAATGTAAACAAAACGCAATTTGTTACACGAGAGAATCCAAAGTGAAGTGACGAGAAGACAGAATTACTGATGGATCAGTTATATAAACAAAGCGTGAAGAGTCCTCAAAGTCTTCTGTTACATCTCACGAATATCGCTCGTCCCAGTCCTTTCGTATTAAACCCAGGAGCTTCATTTCAATACACCTTTTCGACCGTAGCCGCCAATTGCCGCGCGGGCATTTTTTTGTCCGCTTTATCCCACTAAAACCGTCCCAATATAGACACCTATTATTGTGTCAAAAAAGGATTGGATCAAGTTTAGGGATAATTAAATAGCTAAGTGGCACGCGCCTGACCGCACGACTACGGTCGAAAAGGTGTATATATACATGGGTAATACATAACTTTCCGACCTTAGTCGAGGACGATCCTAAGGCTCCTTTCTCGACTAGAGTCCTCGATTTGCAGGTCAAAAATGCGGGATATTCCAAATCGTTTCAGTCATTCATCCGTTCTCAAAAGAATTAAACTCGTTAATGTCTAGGGCCGGTAGACTCCCATTTTCCTTCGTTTTCTCCCTCATCCTTGATAGCTTTCTTCCATTTGATGGAGGTGGCATCAAATAATTATTTTCAAGTCTTTGGTTCGGAAAGATCTAGCTGGCTAAAAGGTTTTCCTCGCTCACCGAAGCTGATTACTCAACCTCAAACAAAGAAACTCAAACAAAAGAGTAAGTAAGTTTTATTAAAGTTTTCTTGCTTAAAGCTACGATGGCTATTACTTTACCTGGCAGAGTGTGTCGCCTTTGTTTACTATCTTTTCTTCTCGCTTGAACCACGCTAAACGAACCACGTCGGAAGAACGATCTCATCATTAGGCTTTTTCAATTCAAGTACTCTCGCTCATTCCAACTCCTTCAAATCTTTCTGTTATTCGAACTTGTTTCCAGTCCCCAGTCAAGGAGAAACCCTCTTAAAATACTTTCTATGATTCGAATTTCTGTGTAATTCGAACAAATGAAATTTCCTGTTTGAGTTCGAATTAGCAAAAGAACCGTTAGCAGGGAGATTTGAAGAAAAAAGGCACCACCAAATGAAATACAAATAAAACGGATTACATTTCACATTTCAATCTCTCAGCGGTTCAAAAAACACCTTCTTGAAACTTTTGAAACTTTTTTTCTAACCCCTAAAGGACAGTCAACATTCTAACGGTTGTATAAGTCATGAAACAAGAAAAACAAAAATACATCACAAAATCATCATCTCTTATAAGCATCAAAATGATTACAACTCATCCATCAGTTATAAAATTAAATGAATTCATTTCAGATTTATTTCAATAGGAAATACTAGACTAGAAGCATCAAACAAAATCAGATCTGCATGATTATAGCCCGAACCCTGTTTATTAACTTTTCAAGTTATCATTGACAGGAGGCTAACAATATTGGGCATGCTTCGATGAAATAATAGTTTGTCCTTGTTCTAAATTCTAGTCGCGGTAAATGCTTAATAATAGAAGTTGAGTTCATTCAAATCAAAACATTTTCAATGCTTGACTCCAAAAACAACAACAAAATTGACGTCAAAATTACGACACACGATTTTCAAATGAAATATGTTTTGATGTTCAACACTAAACGATAAAAAAGAATCTATGACAGTTTGAATTCAAATCGAACTTCTAAAACTTGTGGATTGTAGATAGAAATGTGTAAAGAAAAATAGTACAATTTAACACACTTTTCGCTGCTTCGATTCAACGCACGTTCGCTTTGACGTTAAGAACACAGTTTTAATTCCCTGAACAAACTAAACTTACTTTCGTTCAACCTACTAGCTAAAGGTCATCATTTAAAACCTCTTGACAGATTAACCTTTCCTCCTTCTTTTTTTCAGCTGAAGTGTTTTCATGGATAACACGATAATAGAAGAGAGTGGGCGAAAATATTTTGACAGATAACGAAACGCTAATATAACGGTTTTGAGATGCTTAAGAAATACTGTATAACATAAAATAACACAAAAATGAAGCTCCATTTTGTATATAGCAATAATGTCGTTATACCAATCAAATTGTATTGCGGTTGATGGAAATTTTCTTCCGAGCGAGGGATAAAGGTCAGGAGAATTTTCAACATCTGGAAGGCTCACATGACAGTATTTCAGCAGGCCGCCTCAAGGGTAGTTGCGGCACATCAAAGTATGACCATCATGCTTCTCCGATGAGAGACAGGTCTGCTCATTAGCGTGCAATTCACTATCAGAATATCAGATAACCAATCAAACAGTAAAACCTTCATTTTATACCTCCTATATTATTCTCTTTAAGAAGGACAAATCTACTTAGCGGACACCCACATATCCCTACCAAAGGGTTGGATAAGAATGTCTTAGATGATAAATGAAATCATGTATTTTCATCCAAAAAGCGTGAACTGCGTGGTTTTCATACAAACGTCAGGTTGAGAGTAAAATATAACGCCGGATTTCGAAAAATGCGCTGCGCAAAAAAAGCAAAAGCGCTAATCCGTCATCCTAAATAAAAAGCAACGCAAATCTTAAAACATCGCTTTTTCTCGCTTGAAAATTACCCTCTAGTCCTTTGAGCTTTAAACTCAATGGTTGACTTCCCATTAAAGATATAGCATCATACTGTGGCTATACTTATTACTATAGCTTAAATAATTCTCATTATAATTTCAAGCCAAGTGTAATTTTTCCTAGAATTAGTTACTAAGAAATTCAAATTTGAGTTGCCACAGATTGAAAAGCCTGGCAGAATTATTCTTTTCAAAGCCATGGTTCAAAAATGACGCTTCGTTCTAAATCGATCAATCAAAACGACGATTTCCGCGATAACGAGTGACAAATAAGCAGAAAGGCTAGTAATAAGAAAAACATATTTCATTAATTTTAATTTCTGAAATCATCCATTAAAATTTTGGCAACCAACGTTTTCTCATATGAATCATTCATAGTAAGAGATATTGCACGACATTTCAAATTAGGAAGTAAAGGTTACGTCATTAAATTGACGCTCAACCGTCGTTTCGCATGAGATTCCCATTCCCGCACTGAGGTCCCAATGCAACTTTTTTAGCGGAAAACATCAGGATTCCAGGTAGTTAAAAATGAGCTCCGTAAAGCTAGGCAGTTTCGTTTGTAAACACAAGAATTTCTGTACCTTTCGAAAAAAAACCTTTACAATTTCATGCCAGCTATCCCGGAAAAAATAGTGAAAAAATTCCCTGAAAAGTCAGGAGAGTCTTAGTTCGGAAAGTTGAATCTGATACACAATGACGATATACCTCGACCCTCCATGAAGTTCAAGCACAGAAGCGTTTTCATTTTATTTGAATATATGTTTTAAAACTCAATCTTTTTTAACAGTTTGTGAACATTTTAACTTAGAGAATTTCATTTCAATTTTTACTGATGATGGCGATCGGAAGACACCGAAACGTCTAAAATATGTTTTAAATTTTATTCAAATAAAATGAAAACGCTTCTGTGCTTGAACTTTACGTTGAAAATATTCAGTAGGATCAATCAATTTAATCGAATCTCCATAAACTCCTAAAGAATGTCATGAAAGGTTTACGATGGCGAAAGTTTGGTGTAAAGAACAACACAAAGTCGCTGGGTGAGAATTTAGATTGACGTATCAAAATAAAACATGTAGATTATGAAGTGACAATTCCGCATATTTGCAAAAATTCTATCTACTGTTTTGAGTAAAAGCTAAATCGTGATCCATTAAAATTCCACTGTCGCGTTAAAAAGTTTAATGACGATGTGCTAATCTTCAAAGCCGAAAAGAAGGCGATGTTAGCTAGTGGTTAGGGTGATATACGTTTTTTATAAGACTAAATTATAAAAGAACATAAGGTTTCGATGTCCAAAATATTATTAGTAAGCTAAGAACATTTTAAGGCTTCACGGACTCTAAAACACCCAATTTCTCAAGAAATCAACTCAAAAATACTCACAATATGTTGAAAATAAGAACATTTTAGTAACTTTTTAAGCATTAAGCTCAAAAGGTCTCATCCAATGGCTTCAAAAATCTTTAATAGTGAAAAATAAAATACCGAGGCTGGCTTGAAATTTACTGGTCCTTATTAAAAAAAGAGCATAAGGTGGAACGTTTGAACCCAGCTGGCACATGACTAACGTTATATGGACGTTGTGAACGTTAGATAAACGTCGAAAACACGTTGTGTGCCAGCTGGGAAGCTGCCATCGGAGGCCTGTGACTTTCTTTCATGACAATCGGTAAGGTTTTGATGATTTTATGGTTTTCAGTGAAGTTCTTTTAATTTTTGTCAATGACTTAAGAATGTTGGCATATATTGAGTGTCAACATGTTCCTATAAAATAGTCCGTAAGTGCATAAATCAACTTTTGGTTGTAGAGGAAGCGGTTAAAATGTGTGAGGATATTTTTAGGATTAGTAAATTGTCACGTTTCTTCGTAGTTAGAATTTTTGAACAGTTTTAGTTGAGTAAAAGGTCCAAAGAAATTCTTGGTCAAATGACTAAACAATTTGAAATTTTAGGGAAACTTTTTTTCAAAAAATCAAAAGTTTTCAGCACCATCAGAATTATAAGAAAGCAAAATTGAGTTAGAAGGAGATTCTGGTCTAGTGTACAGGTTTGATTAAGATAACTTTAATTGACCTTTCGGCGATCTTTATCTTCAGTTATTTTTTTCTTTCTCGACAATTTAATGTAGTCTCCAAATGGCATAAAAACAAATCAGGGCTGTCTCGCACTTCTTTAAAATATGTTTAGCGTAGTGCCGCTACCGGGGATAATTTTTGGTTATTCGTAAATTTTCTAGTATGGGACTGATTTTTCATTCCATTTCTTCAAATATAAAAGCTCATTTTGAATGAATTTTCCGGCCATCTTAAACTTAAATATTCACTAAAACTCACCCCCCCCCTCAAAAAAATCTAAATGCTTCCTACCGCACTGTATTGAAAAAAATGTTTGGGTACAAATGTAATCCTCAGATTGAAAAGAAGTTAAAAGAGAGACTTTGACCCAACCGGTTAGGCAAAAAAACCTCTCTGGATATGAAAAAGAGGCAATAGTAGCCAAGACCATAGTGAATTTTTCATATATAAAGATTTCTGCCTGATGTAGCCAAAAAACTATGACATGTTATACATTTTCTGTTAGACCAACTATTCCTGAATCTGAAAATTAAAAAATCACAATGAAAAATTTTGATGAAGAAGAAAATGAAGACATTTGCGAAGAACAGTATTTCAACTTTGAAGAGAGAATAAATTTTCAAACAATTTGTAAAAGCAATTTTTGGTTAAAAGTGCCAAGGAACCTAAAACAAAAGTTTTATCTTCAAATCCCTTAACAAATTTTTTGACTATGGTCAGAGCCCTTAAGTGACAACCAACCCCCTGGATGAGAGCCGTCTCTGTGATTGCGAGGTATCGACTGCTTCAATATTTTCGAAAGAACAACTGACATGGATATTATATGGTCCAGGATATACTTCAACATAGATAGAGAATGCGTGGGTTCTCTATAGAACTAGGATGTAAAGTCTATACGAGCGATCAGGTTCCGCCACCTTACACTCTATGTGAGAAGTTTGTTATAAGAGCATAATAAATCTTGAACATTTTACAAATCGTTATCACGGTAAGTATTTTAATACATTTTATTATAAGTACAGTTGAGAGACTCACACTCGAACACGCACTAGTATCACAAATTTGTTCGAGTTATGGAGTAAGGTTTATGAGACTTTGTTAAAGGGACCGAACTGAAAAGGACTTCTAGCTCTGACATCTTGTTCTCTCTTTCATGTTCACTCGCTCCTGGTAACTTATAATAAAGGCAATCAAAAAACATCACTCAATAAATTAGAAACAGCTTTGGAGTTGTTTAACCAGCTTTACAATCTCAAAGTCAAAAAATAGAACTAAAGTCCAATCGCTTTAACTGTGCACCCTTTTTCACTGCCACCTGGAAACCACTTTCAAGGGAATCATTCCAGATACGAATGCCCCGGGGGGGGGGGGGGGGGGGGGGGGGTACTAGGGTTGCGAGCTGACGGGGGGGGTACCGCCCGACTTTCGAACTTTGGACCCTTACCGGGACTAAAAAGGAGAAAACAAAGGAAAATTTTGGGAATTTTACGACCCTTAGTGGGACAAATTTGACCAATTTTGACCAAATTTCGATCTTTCAGGGGGTAAAAAGTTGAAATTTTCCTGTTTTTCCGACCCTTAGTGGGACTGAAATTAGATTTTCTGATTTTTCCGACCCTTAGCGGGACTTTGGAAGTCCAAAAAAGGTACCCTGTCTAAGTATCCCCCCCCCCCGGGACGAATGCGCACTTTAAGCGAACGACAAACAAAACTTTTGAATAAGCGAGAAAAAATACTTTGAAGTGCTAACAAAAAATCGACCATTCACAATCAGCTGTAAATCAGGAAGCGAAGATTTTTAACTTGACAATAACATAATGTCATTATCTTAATTCAATTAATCAAATTGAGAAAAAGCTTATCAACCCTAATGAAGTAATTAAGTTCGTTTGAGGGTTGAAATAATTCAAGTTAAGTGTTTGTTTGACTCTACGATGATACAACTTTTTTTATAAGAACGTCCAAAATTTTTGGAGCCTTTGAATGTTCTTAACGTTTTGAGCTTTAGACGCATATAAAAATGTTCTTATTTTTACCAATCTGTGAAGTATTTATTTTAGCAATGTTTTAGATTCCGCCAAACCTTTAAAAGCTCTGAACTTATTCTTAGTATTTTGGCAAACGAAGCCGTGTGTTCTTATATAGTTTGTTCTCATAAAAACCTTGAAAAACATCTGATTTTTTGAGGAAATTTGATTTTCGAAGACGACCACAAATTAAGCCTTATTTTTCTGTACAATTACAATTAAAAGGTTGTTCAAACCGTTATTTAAGTGAAATCGGCCTGTAAAAGATGCAATAAAGACCTTTTAAAAGTCTGGCACAGTGCACGCTGTTTTCATAAGAACATTTTAAGGCTTTGCGGACTCTAAAACATCCAATTTTCTTGTACAAAAATATGGTGAAAATAAGAACATTTAAAAACAACACATCATTGAGAACATCCGAAAGGCTTTGAAACTTTGGATGTTCTTATGAACTACATCCTTTTCACGTCCATTGGACATCCAAACAATGCTTTGAAACCCAGAGAGAATAAGTCACACAATTTACGATGACAAGCGAATGATGATAAGACTAAATCTTCCAATACAGGAAGGAAAAAGGAAATTTCTTCTAATTTCGAAATACTATTTATAAAGTTTTGTGAAGACTTTAGTACTGGCTCAACCGGCTTTGAAAATATCAAAGCTATGAGACGGTTATACTCAAACAAATACTGAATAGTTTCCCATAAACCTTGCATTCCATCCATATTATCGCTTTAAAATCAGATATATTTATATATTTATCGGGTTGTAATAAAAATATATCGAATGTACTAGTGATACCAAGGGTCTAATCTCGAAACAAATCAATAGAGTTTTATATCTTTTAAACTTGATTGGGAGACCACAAATATCTTAATCTTCTGCTTAATAAAACTGACGCCTGAAACGCTATAAAGCTAAAAACATTCCCAGGATAAAACAAACAGGAATACACGCTTTTTTATATAAGAATACACTTTATAAGAATGTCCATGATGAAAATGGCCAAAAAATTAAGAATAATACTAAGAATATCACCATCATGGAATTTTTAGAGCATTTTCAATTATAAATTGTCAATTACCCCTAAGTAAGACTCACTCCTTTCACAAAAATGCCATTTTATGCTTGAGACTTATACTATGTTAAATATGTTAAATCTAGTCTGAATTAAGATTCTAACCTAAGAATGCTGTAAGAATATTTAAGAATGATTTTCGATAATGAAATGGATTTACACCATTCTTATAAAAAAAAGCGTGTAGCTTGGGCTCAAATTTACTGAGGTCGAATATGAAAAACAAAGTTGTATTATTTGTGTGAGCGAATTAAGCGAATCAGAGAATTTGAGCCCAGTACTTAGTTTTTGGTGAATAGTTTGATAGATGTATTCTTCGAAAATCTTACAGACGTTGACTTATCCTTTACCTAACTCTCTACGATTCGAGCTCTCGATAACTCAAATAAATTTTCCATACTTCTTTGTATGAGGTGCATTGGAGAGGA
Organism: Clytia hemisphaerica; assembly: GCF_902728285.1. Taxonomy (NCBI): domain Eukaryota; kingdom Metazoa; phylum Cnidaria; class Hydrozoa; order Leptothecata; family Clytiidae; genus Clytia; species Clytia hemisphaerica. Next base: position 106,001 of record NW_027103306.1, read on the forward strand.
GCGATGGTGAAATGGTCAAGTGGTCAAAGGCGTCAGCGTCTCAAACCAGGGTTTTGCGGTTCGAATCCCCGCTCCTTCCAATATTCCGTTCAGTTCATAGATAGCTGAGCCGGCTGGCCGTGAACCCCGTGAAAACAATCGAAAGACTGCCTAAAAGTCCTAGATTACTGAGTTATCCACGTAAAATATCGACTCTATCTAGAAAACTGTTCTGTCAATACATAATGTAATTATACTTACAAAAACCAGTTCGATCTGAAACCATCATCACTGTAACGTTGAAGTCCCTTGATCACATCAATCCGTTTTTCGTGTGAAAAGGTCAACCCAACAAACACATAACAAAACAACAAAAATCGTTTAAAATTTTTTGACACAGTAATGTCAAGGAATGAGATTCAACTTCAAAAAAATTTCATTCAAATAAATCTGTATGTCTTAACTAGACTGTGTTTTGTGGTTCTGTATTTATTTTAAAAATAACTGTTTCTTTTCAAGTGAACAAGACACTGAACTTTTCAACGTCGAACAAGCCAAAACAAAATAAAACAGCCACAATTGAGGGGGTTTTCCTCTGAATACAATCGACGACAAAACGTCATTTCGGTAGTAGATCATTAATCAAGGGTTTTTCCTTTTCTTGACGGCGGAAATTTTAAATCTTTCCCGCGTTTTAATCAATTATTGGGGTTTTCCCATCAATACTGACGAAAAATGGTTTTCCCCTGACTGCGTGTTTTTGTCGAGTCTAATGCTCGTTTCGCGCCACAAATCAAACAAAGCGAGATGACGAAAATCTCATTATCGATTGGTTGATGACTGATTGTAAACTGCTTTTTAATTGGATGACAGTTAAGTCAGAACGCGTCATGATTGGTGGCTTTCACAATAATTGAGAGAACCCGGCGATTGCTAAAGAAAAGTGCAAAACCACGAAAGGGGAAACGAAGAAATGACGTCACAATGTTGTTCGTGTGCTTTAATGAAACATTACCGAGTTTATGTATCGGGGGATATCGAGGGCGACGGTAAGTGAAATCAATACAAAACAAAGTCGATAGTTGATGTACGGCTCTATATCACCTTTGCTCACTTAAACAGACGACGGTATTTTGGAGTTTTTACCATCGTCGAGCAAAGTGGACAGTGATTTCGGAGACATGTCAACTTTGCTTTATACCGTCCCCCTAGATTTATCTCGAATACATAAACTCGCTATTGTAAAAGAAAACGTTGAAAATTTCAGTGCAGCGAAATATGTACCATCCAAATGATAAACTTTAATCGACTCTCTTCCAAAGTCATGAATAAAGGGGATACCACCCAGAGAACTAGTCTTTTCTTGAAAAACGAATGATAGTCGGAAAATTTCATATATCTCTGTAATTCTAACTGCAATGATAAAAGCTTCAACTGTAACGGATTCCAAGAGATTAATTAATAGTCAATTAACCAAGAAAATAGTTAGAATCAAAATCAATTAATATGTTTGCCAAGTATCTCGATGCAATCATCAATTATAAACAAATTAAACAGAATGTGGTTTTGGCAAAATCAGAAACGGAAATGAACTTGTTCAGTCAATACCAAATGACCAAATGACCGAAGCATGAAACGTGATTCTACTGGAAAAGAAGAATGTCTTCATTTAGAACAGACCCAAACAAAGGAGACTGATACAAAACGGCCGCCTGGTTGTACCATGAAAGCTTACAAGTTTCAGACAAGTGACAGCCTATGATATATGATAATCACAAATCGTAAGATTCAAACAAGGTCCAAGTGATGCATAATATGTAACCCTATGCTCAATACAAAAGTGTACCATGCGATTCAGAGAAAACCTTTTTGAGAGTTCTTGACAGACATCGATTTTATTAAAACGAGATTTTTCCTAGTTTGTTTGGAGATATTTGAAAATCAACCAATCAAAAAGTTTTTTTGTAAATAAGAGTGGTATCGATTGCTTTTTCGTCAATTTTAATTCACAAGCTTTTTCACATTGAATTGAAACGGATGTGGAGCAAGATTGGTCAGAAAGAGAGAAAAAAACATTTTTTTGCTTATATCAGCATAATATAACAATAGGGAGACACCGTCCTGAAATGAAATATGTGTCTGATATGAAACGGGAACATTTATTTAAAAATAAAACTTTTAAATCTTCAAAAAAAGTGATATGGAAATTTCCCACTTACTGGATTTCTGTTCCATTTCTTTTGTGTAGAAAACATCGTTGTAATCTCCATCCAGGAGATGTTCTTCGTTTTCATCGCTCTCCGTCACTGTGTCTTTCTGCGCATGTTTCTTACCCCACACTTTGAACGCCTGCTCGCGTACCTGTTGGCAGGGAAGAAAAAAATGTTTCGAATACACTCTTTTTTTATAAGCATAACATTTATAAGCATACTTAGGCTCAAATTAGATAAAAATAAGCATAATGCTAAGCATACCTCCAAGCTGAAATGCAAAAAAGTTCGTACAGCTTTTCTAAAACGCTGACCTTTTTAGAGTTACTTTTAAAGCTTTTTGAGCTTTCTTTTCGAAGCATATGTCACTGGACTAAACTCTGAGGTCGCTCATACGGACAACATGAAACTCGAAAATTCAAAAACGACACATGTCTACTTCCTAATGTTTTCAACGTAAACAGCTCTCAGCTTTCATCGATTAATTTTGGTGTAGACACAAATTGTGTCACAAAGAATTTAAGGTATTAAGAAGTAGCCCATTTAAGGCCGGTCTCCACTTTCGCACGAGATGGGCGACAGTTTTTTTCTTACAGTATATGGCCCCCAAAACGGAGACGGCCCCCAAAACGGAGGTTTTCATTGAAATGAAGATTCTGACTTGTAGATTTATCAGAATTAAACGATTTTTGTTTATTTTGAAAGAAGGTTATACTTAAAAATGAGCCTGTTTTTGCTGGTTTGTGACAGATTCAAAATAACATATTTGCGTCTAAAGGAAATATTTTAGCACCAAAATTAGATAAAAATTGCATATAACTCACTCTAGCTCCTTGGATATTGAAAATAAGTTATGAAAACGGGGTATAGGAAACTTGCTACACCTAATGCCGTTCAGAAAATGCAAATACATCTGTGACTTTAGAGGCTGGGTAAAAGATATAGCATCTTGAAGGTCAACCAGTATTTTGGAGCCCTAGAATCAGCATTGACAAAACCGAAAATTCTAAATATGAGAAAAAGCAAAAAATCTTGGAATTCTACTCCTACCACCTTGAGTTAATAGTTTATAACAAAAAAGGTATATAAGATTTTTCGTTGAATCAGCAAAAACGGCAAATTCTGTCATTTTTTTGCAAAATATAGGAGAAAAATATCTTTAAAGCTTAATATTTTCAGTTTCAGTTAACCTTTTTTTCTAAAATTTTCACAGCTTATTCCATACATAAATGGAACTATTTTCAAAAGAGATTTGTTTTCAAAAACTTGATTAAGACGTTGTTGAATCAAAATTGTCATTTTGAAAATTTCTAAATTTTCAGTTTGGACTTTGCAATATCGAAAATCTTGAAATATTTCATAAAAATCATAAATTTTACATCCTTCGGGTCGTAAATTTAAGGGAAAACACAAATATGCTCATAGTTTTTCCCCCTATTACCACTGGGCTTAATAATTTGATTTTAACTACACCTCCGTTTTGGGGGCCCCAAACCTGCATTTTGACAACCAGGGATATACTGTAAAAATTTTATCAAATAAATTTATGCCCAAAACCCTCTAAATCATATTTCAAAACTATGGTCAAAATTTTGTATTCATATCTTAAAGATATCTCGAGAAATCGCTAAAATTTCAAACCTCCGTTTTGGGGGCCATTAGAAAAAAGCTACCTATCTTTAAGCGATTGAAAAATATTGTTGAAATTGAAAATTTTGAAAAAGAACTTCCAGGAAATAAAGTAGAGATGTTAAAGGTTTTCATGCAGCAAAAATTTTTGTAACATCTCTTTTCCTCTAGATTTGAGAGAAACTTCAAATTTTATCGCCGTTTTGGGGGCCACATACTGTAACCTTTTTTGCCTGAAGAAAAGATTACGTCATAAAAAAGTTTTGCACGAACAAAAAAAATGTTGAAGGAAGTTCTACTTTTTTCATCCGTTACGTCAATTTCGACCAATGGAATTGCTTCATTCTTCAACCGACCAATGACCTTACAAAATGCCAAACGGTTTTCGCTCATGTCGCGCGAAAGTGGAAACCGGCCTTTACTTACCTTACGACGGAGTTCAACTTCAGCATGAGATTGCACTAAATGGATCTCCTCCATATCAGAGCTCGGTGTTCTCATATAGTCTTTAGGTAGAGGTGCTAGCAAATCCTCCGTGTAGGAGTTTATACGTGGAGGAGGGATCAACACTTTGGGTTGCACTCGTTTAAAATGCGATGGAGAACCTGCTTGATCATTTTCTTCACCGAACCGAGGCGAAGGGTTTGATTCGTTGGAGGATATATCGTCCGGAACGCTTGACGCGTTGGAGCCGCTTTGTTTCCGGTAAGGAAGACTGTTTCGACTTGATGAGGGAGTGTCTAAAGGTTCTATATAGCCTGAGTCCGAGGAGAGCTGTTCCGAACGTTTTATACTATCGTCCGGTTCGGTGTAACCGAGGTTAGTGTAATCCGGTTTTGGGATCTCGGATTCATCATAAACCGATTTAGGATGATCGGAATCAATATCGGAATCACTTTCGCTGATTGGTCTTTGTTTTAGTTTAGTAAATGTCGTTTCTGTTGGTTCGTAGTCATCGATACCTGTCAGTTTTGAAGTATCGAAGTGTTGGTCGATGCCCGTCAACTGTGACGTATCGAAGCTCGTATCAAACTCGGCAAAAGGATCTTTCTCAGGTAATGAACTAATGCTATTCTTGGGGAACCGAATATCTTCATTTTCACTTTCCTCAATTTCCGTATCCTCCTCGGTATCGGTCGGTTCTCGTTGTTCGTCATCTCCGAGAATGTTACTGACTATATTTCCGTCTTTACCGAGTGTACTTGTTTCGCTGGCGACAAAATCATTCGCTATACTTAATTCATCGGCTGCATCATCCCTTTCTACAGATTCGCCGACAAACTCTTCCGGTGGAGCGACTAAATTCTCGTTAGTCGGTGTTTCAATATCGGACACAGTCGGTTCTTCGGTCGATTCTTTCTCAGTAGGTTTTGTCGGTTTCGTTAATTTCGGATTCGGTTGGAATCTCAACGACTTATTGATAAAACGATTAGTATCACCCAAACGATCGGGAAGTTTTCCACCGACTATCGGGTATTTCAATTCTCGGGTTTCGTTTCGTTCAGCTATTTCATTGATACTTTCTTCATGTGTAGATAGGTCACTCAGTTTTTTCTTCTGAGAGGCGTTCACCTCCAACCGACTCTTTGTTTGCAAACCCAAGGTACCGTCTGACGCCCGCCGTGTCGGCCCATTCAGTAATGGAATCTTACGTGGGGTTGACGGGGAAGCCATTCGACGTGGCGTGGACGGCGATGCAAGCTTACGTGAAGTAACAGGAGACGCGATCCGTGAGGCTTGCTCCTTGGAAGAAGCTATTTTTGAAGGTTGTTCTTTAGATTGTTTTGGTGGAGAAATTTTCGAAACTTGTTCCTTAGGAGGCGTTAATTTCGAAACGTTTTCTGTCGAATTTGTATTCACTTTATCGTCGTCTTTAGTTAGCGATTTATTCGATAGGTTATCTCTTGATGCTGTTGAGTTAGCTTTGGCGATTCCGGATGGTTTTGCTAGTCCCGATGGTTTCCCTATACCTGACGGTCGGGATAGTCCCGAAGCAGGTGGTTTCATTTTGGATTCATTTGGGGCAGCAGGTGCTGAAATCTTCCGTGGTCCGACTAACCCAGACGGTTTTTTTAATCCACTCGAAGAGTTCATTTTAATCATACCGGGTCGCGGTGGGGTGATTCCGGACTCTTTGGTATCCCGTGGTGTTACTATCCCGGATTCTTTAGACCTTAGCGATCCTTCTTTTTTTAGATTCTCAGCGGTGGATTCACGAGAGTACGATAATAAGTTTTCACTTGATTTCTTTAAACGGCTATTACCCGCAGACAGGTTTCCTGGTGTCGAAATCTTTCGTATACACTCACTACTCTTCTCGCGTTTTGTGCGAAGACAATCCGCGCTTTTCTCGCGTTTCATACGTTGCAATTGTTCTTTGCTCTCATTTCCCGCGGTTGTGTTCGGAGACCGTGTCTTTACCGCAGATTTTGGTTGAGGTATTCCCGCCAAGGGAGGTTTTGAAGCCAAAGGGCGAGGTGATTGCACACTGAGGGCGCTGGCGGGAGTTGAGCGTTGACCGCCCTCACTTCCGCTACTACTATCAGGAGAAGAAGAGTGGGTATCTGAATTTTTCTTGGACATTCTTGGTAGTGTTGAACGTTGGATGGATTGAGGTTGTTTGGCGATGATGTTGTTGTTGCTGTTACGAGGCGTTGCATTGCCTGAAAAAATAATTTTAAAGTATAGAATTTAACGTACCTCCTTACCGTTTGCTTATACTCTCTTTTCTGCGCCACGCAAAAACAAATTTTGAGGCACAAACTGTTTTGTTTAATTTTCTTTGTCAGCATAGAGGCGCACCTAAAGACTGTATTCAGCACGGTTACATGTCTTGAACTGTTGAAAACAAAATGCCAAAGATCTTAGACTTAAGTCTGGAGTTTATAACTCGCATAATACAGTAATATAAGTGTTATATGATCATGTGGGATTGCACTAGTTTGTATAAACGACAGGAAACACCCGGTGTTCGGGCCTTGTGAGCTCGAGCCGGGCACGCAGAAGCTTGTTTGTAGAGTTCTCAAGTCTATCTTTAAGAACAAGATGAATTTTCTCTCAAAGACATCGTAAAATGTTTGGTAAGAAGTTCAATCGTTAAATTTTGATGCGACTTAATATTACCTGCTTCTCCAGGTGGCTTTAACCCACTTGGTTTGGGCGTTTCATGTGTTGATGAGGGCGCACGGGCGCTTGGTTGGCGCATTCCACTTGCAGAGGGTGCACGAAGACCACTCTGTTTTGGTAACATACTGGGCGTCTTTTGACCTATGAACAAACAAGGTAATACAGTCAGTATATCCTAGGTGGAAATAATAACAAACAACTTTCCAAAATATCAGTAAATACATGACCTCCCAAAAATGGTATTACATGCTTTTTTGCTGAATGTAGTTAACAGACAGACCAAGGGTAAGTGAGTAATCTTTAAAAAAAGCACATCCAGAACGCTTCCAACTGCGGTCATTATATTCTAGTTTAGGAATACTGTAAATCCATGGTACCTGATGCTTTCCTGCTTGATGCTAAGCAATTCAAAAGATAGATCAAGGATAAGTAATCTTTAAAAGCGTACCTCTTTTAACTGCGGTGGAAAAACTTACCTAAAAATTGTAAATTGTAAAAACTCCAGGGGGGAAGATATCAGGGTGGCCAAATTCCATGGGGTTAAATTCCCGGGGTAAATTTCCTAGGATCTTTTAATGTTTTTTAATGAAATTAATGTAGTTTTTTAAAAGCAGCTGATCTTAAAACTTAAAGGTTTTGTTTTTTATATAAGTGTTTCCGTTTCATATCAGACACATATTCCATATCAGAACAGTGTCTTGCTACTGTTATATTATGCTTATAAAAGCAAAAAAAGTTTTTCTTTTCCTCTTTCTGACCAATCTTGCTTCACATCCGTGTCAATTCAATGTGAAAAAGCTTGTGAATTAAAATTGATGAGTAAGCAAACGTTACCACTCTTATTTAAAAACAAAACCTTTAACATCTGAAGTATTCACTACCGTTATCAACAGTCAACAGAAAATATTATATATGCTATATGCTAGCATTTGAACTCTTACCTGGTGGTGTCGTTGTTGACATTTTAGTTGTAGAAGAGGGCGCGACAAGCTTTGACGCCCCTGTAGTGGGTGCAACTAGTTTTGACGCCCCTGCACGTTGCTGTTGTTGTAACTTTTGTTGGACTTTGCGTTTAGCGACACCAGGCGATGAAGGAGTAGCTATGCGAGAGGCTGGATGAAAAAAAGAAGGGAAGAAAAAGGTTATTTGGGAACTTTCAGATCTAAAGTTTATTCGGTTAAAGTGTCACTCTTTTTTGCTAGCACGTGGAAACCATTCTCAAGGGAATTGGTCTACCATGTGGAAACCGTTCTCAAGGGAATAATGTCTGGTTAAAAAGGTTATTTGGGAACTTTCAGATCAAAAGTCTATTCGGTTAAAGTGTCACTCTTTTTGCTAGCATGTCGAAACCATTCTCAAGGGAATCAGTCTGATTATGCTGAGATGGTTTCTACATTGTATCAAAAAATGTGCACACTGTCACTCCATATTGTTCAGAAACACATCCCCTTCTCACAGACCCACTGGACAAATTGGCCAAAAAATCGTCCCCGGTGGAAAATTATACCTCAATTTTCGTCCCCACTGAAAATAATCAAATAAACCAATCCTCACTGCAAAATATTATGTTATTTTTACCATCCACACTGAATTTTTTGACTTGAAAACAAAAGAAATTAAATCCCCGGTCATAAAAAAAGGGAATATCGATCTCAATCGAGTTTCAGTCCGTTATTTTTACCCCCATTGGCTGAAAAAATTCTGCCGGGTCTGTAAGAAGGGGGTGTAAAAACGAGACATTGTTAAAATATCGGCCAATAACATAATTTTCGTATTTTTTATCCCACTGCTAGGAAGAGATTTTCTGAACTTTCCTTTAAAAGATATAATCCTAATATCTCGTTTTTTTAAACAAATCCCTTTTCACTTTTTTTGAGTAAACTAAACCAAAGAGGGTATTACTTTAAAGACTCTCAAAACTCCAAAATTTTCGCCAACGCCTTTTTAGACTCTATATTCATAGTCACTCTCTCACACTAAAAAAAATTTAAGAGCGTGAAATTTAGTACTTCGCCAAAGCCTCCTTAGACTCTATATACATTTGAGGGCGTGATAAATGAACAGATCGGATGAAACCAATTGGAAATTTAAATGACAACCATGTCTTTCTAGGCCTCTTATTCTATCTCACCAAAACACGTGAAATTCTGCTCCTCCCAAAGAAATGAAGGATTGTGGGATGAGGAAGGATCAAATAAAAATTATGAGTTCGTTCAAGAACAAAAATCTGAACATCTCACCACGGCTAGTAGAGGATTTACTCATCCTGCTTGGGTATACAATACCAATTGGCCCAAACTCAAATGAACCAAAAATATATAATATTTGTATTATCAATTTTAAAGTAGGAATATTTATCTTTTTTCTTTGCTTCGCTGTCACAGTGGTTGTGTCTTATATATTTGTTTTTGTCGAGTCATGGAAAAAAATTATTTTCCCCCTCTTTTTTTTTAGCGAAACAAAAATATTTTTCCCTTTCGTCTAAATTTTTTCATTTATTTCTTATTCTTTCTTCTTCTTCTTTTCTTCTTTTATAGAAAAATTATTTTTCGATATTTTTTTCACCATTTTTATTGATTAATCTAAAAGTATGGATATATAAAAAATACAATCTTTAAAACAGACTTCAATTTATATTTTTCTTAACACATTTGTTTTCTTCTTTTCTTCCATTTTTTATTCAAAAATATTTTAAAGTCAATTTCGAAGATAATTGCTGACTCAGGGATTACACCAATAAAAGGATGGATTATTCATCAAACAGCTTCGAAAACCACCTTAAACGATGACTGATGCCTTAAAGGTAGAAAGTAAAGTCAGAAATGATAAAAAAAGACACCGCATGCTGACGTCAGAAGATTTCGTGATGGCTGTCTGTCAATTTAGAGCATGTTCACACGTTACAGTTCCGTTTCACTCCGGTGCGATTTTTGTGCGGATCGAGTGTGTTCATATTGGTTTCGGAACGTTTTGGAGCAAGAAAACGGAGCAGTTCCGTTCCGATGAAAATAGTGGCGCGAAACCGTTTCGATCTGTTTTGCTTTGTAACGTCTTCTTTTTACACGTTCCGAATTTTGACGTTCACACTTATTTTGGGACCGTTTCGTTTCGTTTCGTTTCGTTTCGGAACGGAACAGTAACGTCTGAACATGGTATTAGAACAACCAAAAGATTTTAAGAAACCGGCATGTGTCATGTAAATAAAACAACTTTAGAACAGCACTTTCATCAAAAGTTACCCCAGAATTTTGATGTAAATTCCTAAGAAAGCAAAAAATGTTTATATAGTTTCTTTGTTCTCATGAAAAACGTGTACTACACATTTCACTGTCCTCCTGAGTCCTTCGAGTATAGTTACTATACGCCATCAGCTCTGTGTGTCGCTAGCACGAGTTGGCAAAGTCAGGTAAGCGCAGTGATCTCCATAGAATAGAATAGTGCGAATGCTGTTCTGGATAGAGCCTGTTCTTGTTCCATTCCATTCATCGGAAGGACCTCCATACAGGCCCAAGTAGACAGGAGACTCGCACTGTATTTTTATTAGCTGATGTATACAGGACGGGTACGAGCTGTGAGGCAAATTTCTGCCAAAATTTCGGAACTTTCGTTTTCTCTAAGAAAGTGTGACCAGTGAAAGAATAACAGAATTTGATTAGCTATGTTTTCAACCGTCATTAGGATCTGGGAAATTCAAACTCTCAGCCCAAACCATGCTATATATTTCGCCATCAGTACATAAAAGACGAAATCAAAATATTGATCTCCAGGCTAAGGCAGGCCCAAGAGGCTTAGCTAAGAAGTATTCTTTCCGGTAAAAATTCATTCTTGTGAAAAATGTTGAATCATTGAAGAAGAACCCGACTGAGGAGCAGCACGTGTTTGTTCAAAAGCTAAAACAACTTAAACAAAACTTGCCGCGTGTCCCTTGTCAGGACGACATCAGTTTTTCATGTCCAAAATAAACACTTTTAATTAATTAAAAACCCTCTAGTCGAAAACTTTGTGGAGTAAATTTTTCCTCAGCTTAATTTACACTTTTTGCCACTTGTATTAAAATCTTTGACACAACTCCCTTGAAGCTGAACAGAAAAAGAATTCCCAGGGAAAACTACTGCTATCACTTGTCTAAAAAAATCGTGTTTTTGGTCGTCAACAACATTAATCATTTATGTTGATAAAGTGCTCTATACCCCACGGCACACAACGTCAAAACAAGGTCCATGTGACATTCATAACGTCCAAATAACGTTATTTGAACGTTAAAACAACGTTGTGTTCCAGCTGGGATACCAAGGTAGACCTAAATTCAAATACCTTATAAACCTTACTCTATACCTCGAAAATTCCTTAACTCGAACAAATTTGTCTCACACGTGCGATTTCGATTGATAGAGACACCTCTGTATTAAACATGAAAAATTTATTTTACCTTTGCTTGTAATGATCGTTTATTAAAGGCAATGACTTAATCCAAGCTCTTCAAAATTCTCGTACAAGCAACCCAATAGACCTTTTCATAAATTACGTCACGAATAAACTTGCCTCGTTTTGAAATTATTGCCATGGTGATTAACTCCCAGCGGATTTTATTAAAACTACTTTCTATTTATAAAAAAATCATTTAATGTCTCAAGGGACATAATCACCATGGTAATTGTTTGAATACGAGGCAAGCGATGTTCGTGACGTAATTTTATGAAAAGGTCTATTGAGTTTTAGAATGCTTTTTAAGAGAAAGAAACCCCGAACAACCATGTTAAGCCAAACCTTCAGACATCTTCAAAGAAGGCAACAAGGGGAAACTATCCCTTTTTCATTTATTTCGAGATAAAGATCGCAGACGGTTGTGAATTAAGAATGAAGAGATTATTCTTTGATATGTTGTCTCAAAGAATTGAAAGTAATAATCGAACAGAACCGAAAAAACAGGTGAAAATCCTGGATGGAAATATTTCAAATCATCTATGGATATGTTTCTTTAGAGGCCCGTGTTACAAAAACCCGTGTTACAAAAACCCGAGTCAAATTATGACGTCATATATAATTTCGTAACTCGAAAAAGTTAATTTTGTTTATCCATCTAACTCGAATTTTTTTTCAGGTTTTAGTTTTCGAGTTACGTAACTCGTTTCTTTACTTTAAAGTTGATGTAAAACAGAGTCGGTATTAAAATCTAGGAAATCATGATGTTTCATGACGTGGTCGTATACCAAAAAATCTCAAAAATCTTTTTAGTACCAAAAAGGTGGCATCAGAGTAAAATTTGAGAATTATTTTGAGTAATTATTGAATCATTTTTTTAAAGTTCAATTATTTTTATATTTGGTCAAATGTCCTTTAATGTTTGCTCAATTCATAAATCAGCATTGTTTAAAAGTATCGATTTTTGCAAATAATGAATGTAATGATTTCTGAGATTTTAGTACCGAGCCAACACCCCCCCCCCCCCCCGCCAAAAGGTTGTAAAATTGTAGAAAATGCACTTAGCTCCTTTTGGGGCTAAGAAGTTGAACACAAATCTAACAAAAATGAGAACCAGTCCAGGTAACGAAGTGAAAAATGGATACAAGAAGTTACAGGCACATATAGGATCCCTTCTTCATCATCTTCAACAAATTTTTCCAAATAACGCCCACCGCCGTCGGGCGCAAGAAAATATTCACCTAAATAGTCTTGAAAACGCCAATCGCCCATGAATACTCTTCCGCCAACCAGCTGACTCAGGGACTTTTTTGACTTTTTACAGACTTTTTTTTTAACTTTTCATTGATTTTTTGAAAAAAGTGTACGAGAATTTTTATCTTTATATTATCTTATCTTCAAAGGAATTAGCTTCGTTTTTGCTAAGCATTCGCATTCTCGAAACTGTTTTGGCAATTTCTTAGCAAACAAAGCCTAGTAACGGGCCAGTGAATATGACGAATGGTTTCACATTACACAAGAAATTCTCGCTGTCCAAGAGACCACTTCCAGATACAGTTGCTCTCTCGAATTCGATTTTCAAGGCGCCAAGAGTTTTCTTCGAATTAGAGATAATTCAAACTACAAAGAGGATGTTATGCGGTTTACCAGCTTAAGGGACCAATGGTTAAGTTAGAATTACAGAAAGATTCGAATAGTAGAGGTTCGAATTAGAGAGAGTTACTATATTCAAATCGCAGGAAATCGAAATCAAACGTACCTTTCGAAGTCAAACTTGGTGAATTTTGAAAGTTGAAAAATATCTCTTTGGCGATCAATATATGAAAAACAAAGCGAACATAGATCTTTCTATACTCGTGTATTCCTTCAAAGTTTAGTAAATATTGCTGTCTTTAAGATTTTAGATTTTCAACAAAAAAATTATGGCAAAACAGCTTGAAATTCTTGAAGGGTCAATACACAACCCTTACAATAGAGAGTCAATATTGCCTCGATAAACCTGACAAACGTAACAGTGTTTTGTATGGAAACTTTTTTCACGCTGTTGATCAACATCGCCTCGCTTGCTCAATCCAAGTTAACAGTGTTTTGTACAGGAAAGTTCTTCATGAAATTATGTGGCAAGGATAAATAAAACAAAACCAAACAAAATACGTTGTTTTGTGCAAGCCCAGCTACGTACACAGTAGAAGCTCTGACGCAAATTTAAATTGTAAACTATACGTTTATTTTATAAGAATACAAAAGGCTTCGATGACCGATAGATTATTATTAATTAATATTATTTTAAGGGCATTAAAAACTCTAAAACTCTAAATTTATTAGGGAATCGCACAAGAGTTCTCAGAAAATGGTGAAATTAAGAATATTTTAAGAACATTTATACGCCTAAAAATCTAAAAGTTGAGAACATTTGAAGGCCTCAAAAGATTCTTAAATGTTCTTACAAAAAACGTGTACATTAACAGCAATTTTTTTTCTTGTTAGAACTCACTGTCTACCACAGATGAGTATTTCCTACAGATACACGTTTTTTTAAAGAACAAACTATATAAGAACATATTATAACTATGGTCAAAATATTAAGAATAAGTTAAGAAAATATTAGGCCTTTGAGTACCCTAAAACACCCGATTTCTGGGGAAAATGGACAAAAATTCTCAAAAAATGGCGAAAATAAGAACATGTTAATAACATTTTTAGGCTTAAAATTCAAAAAGTTAAGAAAATTCCAAGGCTTCAAAAATTTTGGATGTTCTTATAAATAAGAAAAACGTGTAAAAACAGCTTCACGAACTGTCTCAGATATCATGAGAACAGTTCTTTCAATCACATTTACCCCTTCATCAAATTGAGTTCTTATAAGAAAAAGAGTTTCTGAAAAAATATATCATCAAAAACAAATCTATACGTAAATCCAAGTAGTGGCTTGGAAGTTTTCAGCTGTTTTGATTTCATTGCATTTGTGAAAACCCCGGAAATGGTACTATAATAAGCTTCCAATCAAATTTTTGACTTTTTCAGATACATGATGTGTCTCTGGCTTTTATTTTATCTCGCTTTTGATCTCAGGAAATTTAAATTTAAATTTCCATATTGGGGGGCTGAAGTTTAGTGACACCGCGAGGGCCAACGATGGTTTGTCCCGAGGGTGAAAATTTTGAAAATTTGAGCTCTAGATTGCTTGAAAATGCACTCAATTGTGACAATTATGACAAATTAAAAAAGAAAAACTTTGCATTTTGCAAAATAACCATTTTTGAAAAAATTATTGCCCCCCCAGTTGCTACGGCACTGCCCAACTACAGAATACCCTGTTTTTACCGCAATCTTAATTTGCTGAAAATTCGGTGTTCTTAGTTTGTTCTTATTATTGACATTCTTGACCCTCCATACTGTTATACTCTCATAAAGAAGAGGGTGTTTGGTTTCATTAACAGTTCAACAGTTGCAGTATGTAAACTCTCTCTCATTCGAACCTCAATCATTTGCATCTTTCTGTAATTCGAACTCAAGTATTCGTCCAATCCAGCTCAGAAGGCATAAAAATTACTCTTTGTAATTCGAATCTTTCTAGATTTCGAAGAAAAATTTTAGTACCTTGCAGATCGAATTAGAGAGGGCCATCTGTATAGAATATAGCCAAAAAAAGCAAAGAAAGTTTTTGTGACTTACCTATTTGTGAAACTTTAACTTTATTCGAGACCAACCATTTTGTACGGGTATAAACAAACTAACAAATTAGGTCTAATAAAAACTTGTTTTTCTTGATGGCTTCGGACATCAAAAATTGCGAAAAATGAACACTCTTTCTTTCATTATTCTTCGGAAAATCACTTTTTGCAAATTATAGCTACAATGGTCATGGTAGGTGAAAATTAATCTTTCCCAGATGTCATCGATTCGACGAGGTACAAAAAACTCACTTATTAACAAAATGTACAATCTACTTTGAATGTTTAACAAAAATACACACACTACTCTTCTGAATTCAGTATTCAAGTATTTGGAACGTTTACGTACAAACCAAATGATGATTTTTATAAGAACATACCCAATAATGTCAAGCTGCCTGAAAGTCGATTGAAAACTTGACGGTACATTTACGGTGTGGTGCAAAAGTGAATCATTCAAGCTAATTATACTTCAAATAAAAGAATGCCATCAATTTCTAATGATGAGTCTCTTTAACTCTTTAACTCGAACCTCCTTAACTCGCATGTCTCTTTAACTCGAACCTCCTTAACTCGAATGTCTCTTTAACTCGAACCTCCTTAACTCGAATGTCTCCTTAACTCGAACCTCTATAACTCAAATGTCTCCTTAACTCGAACCTTCAGTTAAAAATGCTCCTTAAAACCATAACTCGAGATTTTCTTAGCTCGAAGAAAATTTGTGTTCCCATTCAGATTTGAGTTATGGATAAAACTTTGCAAACCAAAATAGCCTGATTCAAGAAATTTCTCTCGCTATTCTTATAAAAAAATCTCATCTTTATGTATGTATAAACAATATTGAAATGCACAACTTGTGCTTAAAAACCTCTGCAACGGAGAAATAAGTTCGGACGTATCTCTTGAGACATAAACACTTAGAATGACTCTCCTTCGTAGAGTTTTATACCGAATATTCTGATTGATGAAATGAGATTTTTTTTCAATAATTGATTAATATTGTTGCATACGATGTTCAGTCAATTCAAGTGTTCAAACTTAATGTAATGTTCGCTGGTATGTTTTTACAAACACGTCAAATGTGAGACGCCGAATCTGTCGAAAGCTTTTGATTTGATTCAAGAGAAGTGGGGAGTTTTTTTTTTTTTTTTGGGGGGGGGGTACAGCCTATAGGGTACCAGCCCAAATTTAGGTACCATCAACCCCCTTTTTATTACCAGGTACCGATAAATAAAATCAGATTTTTTCGAAAAATTTCCATTCTGATTTGCCAAAATTGACAAATTTTCACCCATTTTACCCTCCAAATACCAAAAATCTGTACCAGTTACTATCTTTAAATGACCGATAAACTCCCCCATCCCGAATGTAGTACCGGGTAAAAACAGTGGCGTTGTGGCAGGGGGGGCCGGGGGGGTGGGGCCATGCCCCCCCCCCCCCCAGCGGAGCTTTTTTGAAGGGGCACCGAAGAGCAAGGGGCGCCAAAAGAAATTTTTTTAAACGCCCCAATCTTAAAAATCATACTTTATGCGCCTTAAATTGCGCCCAGGACCAACTTTACTGAGATAATTTTAAAATACTTGCAATTTTTTTCGCTCGCTTCGCTCGCAATACAGTTTAATTGGTAACTTCTTTGCAATCTAGCTAATTTATAAGTTTTTTTGTGTACAATATAGCATTATTAAATGAAAATCTAACTGCGCCCCAAGACCAATTTGCTGACAACAATATTGAAATCATAGAACATCAAATTTTTCGCTCGCTTCGCTTGTATTAAACATTGTTTCTTTAAGTCTCTTTTCACTCTAGCAAGTGTCAAATTTGTCTATTTTTATTTAGTGATTTAGGGTGTCTTGACAGTCGATTTTTTAATTTTTTCTAGTCGGCCCCAACCATGGTGGGCCTGCTTTTCCATTCGTCAAAGATATATCTACTCTTCTCCACTAAGTATTTCCTTCCTCATTATGTCTAGGCAAATGAATTAGTAAAGATTTAGAAACTGGTGGGTGGGGGAAAATTAAAGTTGCGCCATTTAAAAAAAATTGACTTTGGCCCCTCCAGAAAAATTTTCCCACAACGCAACTGTAAAAACCGGCTAAAATTATCACACAGTAAAGGACTTTTACAAAAATGTAAATTAATGCTTCATGTTAAAACCAGGTTAAATTTGGATCCTAGTTTAAGAATACCGTAAGAATATTTTGAGATGATTAAGAATAGATCCATGATGAAATGAAAAACGCCCGTATCCTACATCAGTGGAAAATACAGACACGAAAAAGTGCACAGTGTAGAGTATTTGCTTTAAAATCGATTTTGCTATAAGAAAAGTAACGTTGTCGCGACCCATTGTCGAATTCCCGTCTACAGCCTTGCGAAAGTAATGTACTGGGTGCGCCGCAAAAAAGTTTCTCTCTTTGAAACTGATTTTCTCGAAATCGAAAAATTTTAAAAGAATCATTTCTATTCCACTGGAAAGAAGAAAGATAAACTTAAATTTTGATGGGTCATTTGATAAATTCGGTTCATTAGATCAAAAGTTATGCTCAATTGAATAAAAAAGTTACTTTCAGAAAGTGTCCAAAAACGTTAAAAATCGACCTAATTTTATTATAAAACTAGCAGTCGCAATAGGCTTTACATGATTAAGAGCATTTTTCAGTAACAAAACACATAAATTTTGAAACTGAAGGGTCGAAAGGGTTAAAAATCTTCATCAAAATCAATTTAATTTAGTTTTACCGAAATTTTCCTCAGATTTTTGGTTCTAGACTGGATAAAGTCTATGTAAGGCTGAATCTACCTCGAAACCCATATTTGATGTATTTTTAAAATTTTACCAGATTATTTGGCCTTTTTCGACGAATTTTTTTCCTTTCATTGAAATTCAACCTTCCTTTAAATAACAAAAGGTCATTTAGACAGCTAATTATCATTTTTGATGACTGAAACGAAAATACTGATATATCATGTAATTATGCTTCTGTTTAATTTGATAGGTCGATTTTTAACGTTTTAGGGCATTTTCCAAAAGTAACTTTTTTATTCAATTGAGCATAACTTTTGATCTAATGAATCAAATTCAATAAATGACCCATCAAAATTTAAGTTTATCTTTCTTCTTTCTAATGAAATAAGAATGATTCTTTTTAAACTTTTAGATTTCGAGAAAATTAGTTTAAAAGAGAGAAACTTTTTTTGTGGCGCACCCGGTAGTAAATTCGTGTGTGGATGGGCAAAATAGGTCAGCGGTTCAGAAGCTGAAATCCCAGCGGGAGTACCCTTGCCGACCAACGGGAGTGTTCCACTGAGGTCCGAAAAATGGACCCTACGTGGGACTCATTTTTTCAAAAATGTTGCCGAAATTTGCGAAAAAAGTGACCCAGAATGGGACTGAAATTCAAAAATTTTCTCAAATGTTCAGCGGTTCAGAAGGTGAAATTTACAAAGAATTCTTTACCATCATAAAGAAAAGATTCAAACTTTCAGACGTTACCATAAATGTTCAAAATAATATCAAAAAGTGCTAAAAAAATTCCCTTTTCCATTTGCTTTTGACATTGATAACAAAATATGTGTGGATAACGGGAGAGGTTTATCCAGTTTTATCACTTGATAATCATTGGAGAACTCACCCTACTTTCTTTCTAAGCATCCAAAAAACAAAAAAAACACTATGAAAGAGGAAAAGAAATGTAAGGATGTCTTGTTTTCCATTTATACTTTTTTATAAGAATAATTTTATGACAATGAGGCTCAAAATCGCCAAAAAATAAGAACAATTTAAGAACATTGCTGTGCCTGAAATTACTCAATTTCAAACAATTTAGGTATCAAAGTAGTAAAACTTGGGTATAACGCCTAAAATATCTCTATTAAACCTCATAAATAAGAACAGGATAAGAACAATTTGAGGCTCAAAGTGCCAAAAAATAAGTTTCGTTTTGCATTTATATGACCTGAACCAGGGCCCGCGCCACGATTTTGAAAGTGAGGGGGCCAACAAAAATATAGTGACTAAGGAGGCGCAACCACGGTTTGCGCGGACGGACCGGAAAATTTTCGATTTTTACCTGCCTTATTTGGCTAAAATAGCTTCCTTTTTGTTCTGATCTTCCGAAAGATAATAAATATTTATGCTGTTGAGTTTGTCTGTTTGAAAATAAAGAGTATAATTTGACTTATTTAAGTGTCCATCTGTCCCCTTTTAGAAAGGTTCTAACGTTTTTATTGGCACTCGCACAGAAAAGAAAAAAATAATTAGGTGAAGAGATTTTTTTTTTGCTTTGCAAAAAAGTGTGGGGGGATGGACCCTGGCGCGGACCCTGTGAACTCTGAAATTTCTTTCCAACAATTTTACCTCTTCAAAGGAATATTAAATCCACTTTTATTAGGAACCTGTAAATTGTCTCAGCTGTTCTATTTTTTTTGGCAATGTGAGCCCAAAATTGTTGTTTTCATGTTCTTTTATTTCTAGGAGAATACTGAGTTGTTTCAGGTTTACCTATTTTAGCCAATTTGACCCTTAATTGGGACGAGATGGAGTATTTATAAGCTCTTTTTTGATTTAGTTGGTCGTTAACCAGTAATAAAACAATTTTGTTACTTTTTCTAAAGAACGTGTCATTTTTATTACTTCAAATGACCGATTATTAAAGTATGTTATAAAAGCTCCATCTCATCTGCCTTAATTTTCTTTAAATTTCACCCTACCCTTCGCCATGTATGAAAAAAGAACACATCCGAAGGATGATAATCAGATAATCTCCCCAATCTCTTCAAAACCATAATGAATGAAGATAAGATAAAAATATTTCCAAAATAAGAAAATGGCTATAACGAGAATTTTATCTAAACCTTTGAAGTTCGATAGTTCGATAAAAATTAGTTTTTTTCAGGATTTTTCATTCATCTCAATTTATTTCAGAAAAGCTCTTTAAAAATAGCCAGTAGTTCAACATCCATCACATTACATCACTTTATCCCGGCTAGAGTTCAGGGTTATTCCAGAAACACAATCGTAAATTAAGTGATCAAAACAAAGCCTTCTGTGGCAAACGAGGCTTAAAATTAACAAAACAAAACTATCTTAAAATTATGCAGTATTGAAAAGGTAAAGGTTTTTTTTGTAGATCTCTTTCTTTTTGGTTGACTTACAGAAGACCTAGAGGTGGTCCATTCACGCAGCTATAGACGCTTTCAATTAGCATCCCGTCAGCACCTTGGACTGACTACCCAATTCCCCTCACATGACACGGGTTGACCCGGGCGAAGGTTCGTTCACTTGCCAAGTGAACCGCTGCGTGTGGGAATCGAACCTTAGTCGCATGTGCATCAATCGTTATACCACAGCGCCTATCTATATCGCGGGAGTACTTCTGAAACGGAAAAAATAATTGATTTTTCAGTTCTATGCTCTATACAAAGTATAAAAGAGAGAACGAGGATTGTAAGACTTCAACAAAACCCGATCATTTTTCAAACAGCTTAAAAGTTCAAATACATTTCAACACCCGTCCAAATGGAAAGTCGGTAGCGAATTATTTGGGACATAAGCGAGAGAAATTGAAAGGTAGCAGGTTTCAAACGGCTGTTCGTCAAATATATTCTTCAAATCACTTTGAACGCTAAATTTTCAAGTTCCTCAAATTCAAAGCAAAACAATCAAACAGATTGCCAACAAGAAGTTTAAAATCAAAATCAAAGCATGTGATTAGAATAGAATATTTATTTTGAAACCAAAACAAAAACTTCCAAACTTCAAACGAATAAACCTTTGCAAGCGACAATAATCCGGGTATTAAAGAACAAACACGATGTCAAAAGGGGTCAAGTATGTTATGAAGCAAAGGTTAAAAAGCGTATCAAAAAGATCAACTGCAAAACTTTTTCGTGTGCCCTGTGGCATTGTTGTTTTCACGGAATTATGGGTAATTCTAGTCTAAGAGATAGTCTATATCTAAGAGATAAGTTCCAAATCGAAGGAAAATTGAATACAGCGTATGGAGTCAGCGGTCCCAGAGTAATTTCTTAGAAACACTCCCACCACAAATCTTTCTTTCGCATACCACCATATTACCAGTTGTGAACTCGGCGCAAAATAATTATTTCCCACCTTTACTATCACTGTATCTGACGACAAGCGAATAAAGCCAATTTTAGTCTAAATGTTTTTGACTTTTAGCTTAACATGCATTGTTTCTGAATTTTAATTAGCTTTTTCAGATGTACAAAAAGGATATTGTCGAAAAACACTTGTCTAGAACCACCGGACTCGTTTAAGTCTGGAAATGGCATCTCTATATGACAACGATGTTGCAAAAATAGACATCAATATTTTGCCTGGAAAAGATCGCGCTCTGTCGAAGCTCTGAAAACTGTCGGCTTTTAAATATATATGTCGATTCCGATCTTAAAATTAAAAGGGCAATATTATTTATCGTAAACTCTGGGCTGTTCCTCTTTGTATCCGCCCGCTAAAATCAGGATAGCCCCTTAGCCTTACCTTATTATATAGTTTTATTGCTACAGTGCAACCAAGGTTTATAAATTTTGCATTTTCTTTTCTGTTTATATCAACAATAGTCAAACAGTGATAACGTACGCCAAATAAAAGTTTTCATTTTTTCCATCTTTTTCAATTTGGGAGAAAATTTGTCCGGGCTTTTTTTTGACTTTTTTTCTGTATTCTTGTTGACAGTGCGGGAGAGCTGAAAAAACACAACGATGGAGTATACGATTTCCTTCCTCTCAGTATAGCATATTAGGAGAATCTCTTTCCTTCGCAGGGTCTTTAATTATTAAAAAATCACCTGCTTTTAAATGATATCGTTGTAGGATATACAAATGAAAGTGATGAGAGAATTCTGTTTTTCTTTTTCGATTAGTCTTTTAAACGATAACAGTCAATCCTGACAGGGAATCGATTATGAAAATTCATCGAAGAAGTCGGGTGTGCAATTTACTTGGAAATTTAAAGGCTTGCGTGTTTAATATTCCTTAAGGTTTTCATAGTAGGAATCTCGGACTTAATTAACCACACGCTTCTTATATTAAAACGATTTAATTTAGGCTGAGCCTGAATGTGTTGAAAAATACAGAATGACCTTTTAGGCTAATACTAAATTGGCCCTCAAGTCGAACAAATTTACTATAATTTAAAGTTGGGGTGTAAAATAATTACTGTACTGCGGAAGTTTCTTATTATTTCAAATAACTACAATCAGTGCCAAAATACTTGGCACAAAAGGGAAATTCCCCACGAAATGTTATAACCACAAACAATTTGGAGGCGCTCTAAATTAGGTTGGAAGGGTAGAGTTTTAACTCTGAGTTTTAACGCTAGACTTAAAACTTAGGACCTTAGGATCTGAGGATCCAAAAGTTAGAAAATGGTCCGGTAGGGCTTGAAATATAGCCTAGAAACCAATAAATCCCTCCCAGATCGAAATAATCGATGAAACCAAGTTGAAGGCCCGAAATTGACAATTTTGCTCGAGCTTCAATTTTCGAAAAATGGTAAAATAGCCAAAATTGCCAATATGTTATGGCACTGATTGTAGGAGCAAAAAAAGTCTTTTCTCAGGATGGCCATGGTCTTATTACGTTCATATTTTTTGCCGAATTTCACTTTGTTCTTATAAACTGGGTCCTAATAAAAAAACTATACTACCCCCTATTCATTGAGAACAATAAACCGTTAGAATATATGACGCCATCTTGACTTACGGATATTAGGAATATATCCTAGATCAAACTTGATAGTTCCCACAAAAAAGTCAAAACTACGACTTATATGGTAAGATTATACAGTGGATTCTCCATAACTCGAACACGCACGGGGAACAAAAATTTGTTCGAATTATAGAAATTTCGAGTTATGGAGTAAGGTTTATAAGGCTTTGTTAACTGAAGAGACCATGTAAATCTTATAAAGGTTCGAGTTAAGGAGATTCCAATATAATTAAATCAAAAGATTTGAATGCCAAAAAAGGCGTTCCTTCCAGCACCGAAAGATAAAAAGCTCAACTTTTTCATTCTAGAAACTCTTCTTGACTCTAAAAAATAGTAAAAACTGGTAAAAAACGACAAAAAAACAGCCTTTTGTCGATCAACCAGCAATAAACTTTGTTTGATATCTTTTGATTGAATGAATATTTTTGAAAAGTTTTTTCACATTGATGATGATCTAAGATTGAAGAGTCACTCCTGTGAAAATGGTAATTATACCACATTTCTACAAAAAGTTGATTTTTTTCTTCTTCATTTTTCATTTTCATATTCCTTTTTTTTCTCAATTTTTTTACTTGATAATATCCCACTCACGAATATCTTTTTAACGAGCACAAAATCGCAACTTGATTCGAATTCTATCAAAGGTTACAGCCATTTTTTTCTCCAGCTGCAAATTATTTCGAGACAGACTTCAAGACAGAGATTTCAGATATAGCTGAAAAATATACTGATACTGCTGAAAAGAAATTACACCAAACCACCAAACCACCAAACCAAATTTCAACTCTTATTCGAATTATCTTAGTTATTTGAGTGTGTTTTTAGCCAATTTAGAGCTCTAGATTTCAAAATCCCCCCCTCGGGTCGGGCCAAACCATGGTTGGCCCTCACGGTGTCACTGAACTTATGCCCCCCCCCCAAATATCAAAATGCTTCCTACGGCACTGTGTAATACTGCTGAAAAAAATTACACCACACCAAATTTCAACATTCCTTGATTCAAAAGAAAGACCCTTAAACTAATAAACGAAATAAGGTAACATGCAAATAGAGATTAAAATTCAACAAAAATCATAATAAAAACACTGTTAAACAGTGCGATTGACACGCGCGCTATCCAGAAAAATGATTAAGCAACTCTGAGCAACTTTAAAAAGAATTCCATGAAGGGTACGAGTTTTCTTTTCATGAAAACCCCAAGAGACAACACATTTCCTTTTCTTCACATAAAAAACATTTTGAAAAAAAAGTTCTTCGTAAACGTGTTGAGTGCTCCTTTTTTATCAATTTTTTCTTCACTCATGATTTTTTCAACAAAATAGATTTGAGATTTCGATAAACTTTTTCCTTTTAAAGAATATCTTTAGTCTACATAATAGATAGCTCCATTATTTTAAGCCTTAAACTTTTTTCTTTTATAAAAACAATTTTATAAGAGACTCAAAATCGCCAAAAAATAAGAACAATTTAAGAACAATGATGAGCCTGAAAATACTCATTTTCAAGCAATTTAGGGGTCAAAGTAGTAAAAAATTTCAAGATTTGTAATTTAAGTTTTCATCCCTCCATTTTCAGCCCTGTATATTTTTATCCGCTACTGTAAGTTTCATAGAAACTCGACAGGACACCTTCAGGTTAAAAAAAGTAGTTGGTAGGGTTCGAAAGAGAACACTTCTATTAGAAACTCGACATGATACCTTCAGGTTAAAAAAAGTAGTTGGTAGGGTTCGAAAGAGAAACACTTCTATTAGAAACTCGACATGATACCTTCAGGTTAAAAAAAAGTAGTTGGTAGGGTTCGAAAGAGAACACTTCTATTAGAAACTCGACATGATACCTTCAGGTTAAAAAAAGTAGTTGGTAGGGTTCGAAAGAGAACACTTCTATTAGAAACTCGACATGATACCTTCAGGTTAAAAAAAGTAGTTGGTAGGGTTCGAAAGAGAACACTTCTATTAGAAACTCGACAGGACACCTTCAGGTTAAAAAAAGTAGTTTTGGTAGGGTTCGAAAGAGAACACTTCTATTAGAAACTCGACATGATACCTTCAGGTTAAAAAAAGTAGTTGGTAGGGTTCGAAAGAGAACACTTCTATTAGAAACTCGACATGATACCTTCAGGTTAAAAAAAGTAGTTGGTAGGGTTCGAAAGAGAACACTTCTATTAGAAACTCGACATGATACCTTCAGGTTAAAAAAAGTAGTTGGTAGGGTTCGAAAGAGAACACTTCTATTAGAAACTCGACAGGACACCTTCAGGTTAAAAAAAGTAGTTGGTAGGGTTCGAAAGAGAACACTTCTATTAGAAACTCGACATGATACCTTCAGGTTAAAAAAAGTAGTTGGTAGGGTTCGAAAGAGAACACTTCTATTAGAAACTCGACATGATACCTTCAGGTTAAAAAAAGTAGTTGGTAGGGTTCGAAGAGAACACTTCTATTAGAAACTCGACAGGACACCTTCAGGTTAAAAAAAGTAGTTGGTAGGGTTCGAAAGAGAACACTTCTATTAGAAACTCGACAGGACACCTTCAGGTTAAAAAAAGTAGTTGGTAGGGTTCGAAAGAGAACACTTCTATTAGAAACTCGACATAATACCTTCAGGTTAAAAAAAGTAGTTGGTAGGGTTCGAAAGAGAACACTTCTATTAGAAACTCGACATGATACCTTCAGGTTAAAAAAAGTAGTTGGTAGGGTTCGATAGAGAACACTTCTATTAGAAACTCGACATGATACCTTCAGGTTAAAACAAGTGATACTTTTATGGACCTACCTGGTTACCAAAACTAACCAATTAACATTGAAACAATGAAACACATTAGACATAACTGGTCAAAATACAAAAATATATAAAATGAAAGCATATCTATTGGTAGAAATTATCAATACTATTGAAAAAGACTTATGAAAAAAAAGTAAAAAAGTTATTAAACGCTTTTCTTTATAAAAACAATACACTATCAGGAAAACGCACAGCTTAATAAAGAAGGTTTCTAGAAAACAAAAACGTCGATTTCCGGCATTTTCGGCCGGAAAAAAATTTTCTCAAAAAATAGAACTCTGTCATGTTTTGAGTATTGCGCATACGCATCTTTCTGCAAAAAATCAGAAAAAACTAAGGATGAAAATTCGAGAAAATGTCAAAAACCGGTTTTTCCGGCATATTCCCGGCATTTTCAGCTGGAAAAAAATGTTTTTCGAAAATCGGGCTCTGTCACATTTTAGGTATTGTCATTTTGCATCAGTGCGCAAAATTTCATAAAAAAATATAAAGTACAGCTCGAGAAATTCAAGAAATACTGTCTTTCCGGCGAATATAGGTTGTTCCGGCGATATTTTAATAGTTCCGGCTTCAAAAATCAATTTTATTGAAAATTGAAACATGCTTGATGGTGGGCATTGCTTTTAATAAAGTTTTTGAATGAAAAAACAACCAATTATAAGGAAAAAGTCTAATGAAAATTCAGAAAAACGGTGATTTCCGGCATATTTCCGGCATTTTCGGCTGAAAAAAATTTTTTCGCAAAAATCGGACCCGGTCATGTTTTGGGCATTGTTAATACGCATCTTTAAGCAAAAAATCAGAAAAAACTAATGATGAAATCTCGAGAAAATGTCAAAAAACTGGTTTTTCCGGCATATTTCCGACATTTTCGGCCGGAAAAATTTTTTTTTCGAAAATCGGGCTCCGTCACATTTTGGGTATTGCCATTTTGCATCTTTGTGCCAAAAATCAGAAAAAACTAATGAGCCAATCTCGAGAAAAGCTGGTAACAGACGGACAGACGGACAGACGGACGGACGGACGAACAAAGGTTAATTTATAGGACCTCCAGGTAGGTCCAAAAAGTAGTTGGTAGGGTTCGAAAGAGAACACTTCTATTAGAAACTCGACATGATACCTTCAGGTTAAAAAAAGTAGTTGGTAGGGTTATAAAGAGGACACTTCTTGATTCTAGGAAATCTTTAGCAGAAAAATTGGGCTTTTCCATCAAAACATTTTACCCCCACTGTTGAGGATATTGATTTTTCGAAGTATCGAACCCCCTGGATATCCTACTTTATTAATAAAGACCCCCTGGATATCCTACTTTATTAATAAAGACCCACTGGATATCCACTCTTAAAATTATGCTCAACCCCCTGGATATCCTCTCTTATAAAGATGCTTACCCCTGGATATCGTATTTTTTACTTGAAAAGACACTTTACCCCCTGGATATCTGATATCCTCAACAGGGGGCACGGAGTGTTTCTGGAAAAGCCCATTTCGGGGAAATATTCCAGGGAGCGAGATCGCCGTGGGTAAATCTCCTCTCGATCACTCCTAGACTAAAACTTTCTTATGAATAATAGAAATTGCCAAACACATAAGAAAACCAAAACAAAACCTTTAAAAATTGGGAGTTAAGTGCTACACAATAGACAGCTCCAGGCTTTTAGGTCTTACTCTTGGTCTATAGGCACTGCTATAGGCGGCCACTAGGCCACTAAAAATAATAGACTTTCACAAAAGATGTTTATCAATAGATATTTCAAATAAAAGAATGTTTAAAACACAACTGATTGACTTTTCGAAACTCTCTATTGTTTCATTAAAACCTCAGTGCGCATATGCGATTTATCCGGAGAATTTCAATATTCAAAATTCAAAACAAGAGCAGTGCTCATATCCCGAAGAGTATGAGTTTTCCGCTCGAAACGAAGGAAGATATGACGTAGCCTAAGTTAAGTGGAGAAGGATATAGCTGAACACAAGAATTAAAATGATTTGAAAAAAAGAGAGAAATCTTCTTGACAAAATAATAGAGAGAATAGCAGAATAACAAGAGCCGGAGTCAGAGATAAGACATAGAAACTTATCTCTACCAACCAAAACAAAAAGAAGGTAAACCGAGTATTCTTTTCCTTAGAAATTGGAATGATTCAACGGGGGGTCGGTTTTTTCGACCAAGGATAACGTGGTCTAAAAAGAACAAATCATACATAGCCTAGAAATCTAAGCTAGTAAATTCTGAGTAAATTCTTTGGGTTGCAAAATGACCCCGTCCCTGAGTTTTTATGAAAGCCAAATACGAAAATTTGCAACGGGAAGTCAAGATTAATCCAAGATTAATACATAGCCTAGAATTCTTGAATTGTCATACTTCAGCTGAGAATGTATCGAATCATTTATGTACGTTCAAATGGTCATTCTTCATATAAATTTTATTTTAAACAATATTTCGACCTCCTTAGTCGACATATTATAGACATAGCCTAGAAATCTAAGCTAGTTTGATTCAGTCACTAGGATAAATTTGATGGTAAGTTGTGACTGATTAACAGTATTCCAAGGCAAACTTTAAAATCCGTAAATATGGAAAATATAAAATTTAAAGCACCGAAAACGCTGCGTGTCTGTGAATACGGGCAATTAGTTAACTAGGCTATGGAATACACTGGGGAGCCAGTTTCTCAATCTAAAATATTTCCCTAATGAGACCCCCCAGAGGACTTCAATTTACGCAATCACGCAAATTTTTTCCCAAATTCACGTAATGTTTTTTCGCAATTCACACAATTTTTGTTCACGCAAAGCTTTCCAATTCACGCATTCAAGCAAATCTTTTTTAATTTTCACGCATTCACGCTAACCGCTGGGGGCCCCCTAATGGTAGGACTACTCAATAGCGGTGTAAATGCACTTCCCTTGAACACTTAATATGATTTACCACCGCTTGACGGATATTTACTGCAGGTAACACATTTTGCCTGTACCACTCTGATCAAAGATGGCGGATATAGCTTTAAAATTTCAATAAAAAATGCACCTTTTCTTCTTCTTTATATACAGGGTGCATCACGAAAAGTATTACATTTCAAATTCAATTTTCTTAAGTTTTTCCCCAAGCGGTGAAAGTCTTTGATGATCACATATCCCTTTGAAAATAGTCCAAATCACGCATCACGGCTCAAAAATCTTTCAAGTTTTGTTGGTTCATTAATCAAATTTAGTAAATTGAATGATATCGGCAATTAAGAGTCGCGATCGAAAGAATAAAAACATTTTAAGACAATTTGAGATCCCAAATTCGTGGAACAAAAGTTTTTCACTTTCTAATTCGATACAAAAATTATGTCCAGTGACATCAAGTGAACATTACAAGGCAGGGTTGGATCTCACAAGGAGACGCCTAATCAAAATTCCTAAACACATCTCCTACAAACATTACGGTTCCAATTCTAAGAATTCAAATAGGAACGAAAGATTTAGTGCTAAAAACACGATTTCCATGATGTTTGAACATCTCTTTCGAATTTTAAACCACTACTCATCGAAAAAAAACTCGGTAGTAAGATTTCAAGAACAAATTGAGAGAGAAGACACAGAGTGGATATCAATGAATTTTTCAGTATGACCTTAATCTCCCTGCAACGGACGAACTTAATATTACGGGTGCCGGAGAAACTATTTGAATGCATCAAAACTGTTCTAGAGCACCCAGAGAGAAAGGCACGTGAGACTAGAACACCCCTGAACCTAGACTAGCAAGTGTCTGTCTTTCCTTGGACACAGGGAACGCGGGAATAGTGCTTATAATAAAGAGTTCTTATAAAAAATAGAAATTGCCACGGGAGAGTGGTTTGGAAAGACATTGTATTCAGTGAACATATATATATGTGAAGAAATTCAAAGAATTTCTGTCCAACTATCTTCTTTCAGGAGATTTGGGTGGTAGAGCAGCATATGCATTTCGTCCTTATTAGGACTCGTCAGC
Source organism: Clytia hemisphaerica (assembly GCF_902728285.1). Lineage (NCBI taxonomy): Eukaryota > Metazoa > Cnidaria > Hydrozoa > Leptothecata > Clytiidae > Clytia > Clytia hemisphaerica. Next base: position 135,535 of record NW_027103306.1, read on the forward strand.
ACTGCATACTGCACCCTGGCTAGGCAGATCGAATTGCCTAGCATCTCACGCCATAAAACTAATTGTGGCGCAGACTGAAAGAAGAAGTGGACAAAGGGAAATTCCCTAGGGAATTCTGTGAATGACTCCTCTGGAGTCAAGCTTTGAAGATATATAGACAGAGAGATATATATAGACATAGAGCCCATTGCAAGTTTAATCTGCAGTGAAATACAACGACGTGGTTTACTAGTTTACCCTGAACCTGTATTGCAAAACGGTGAAGCCCCTACCCCAGTGAAAAAATCAGTGAAAAAAATGTTCCCTGGTGGACTAATACCCCGTTGATGAAAATGGAATAGAAATATTGCACTCCAAAACCAAACTCATTGTCTTTTTGCCTTGGAAACAAACAGTAAGATATTTCTATATCCACAAAGACTTTGATAAGTGAAATTTCCGCTGAGAGTTCAGCCGGGGCACTGATTAATCTACAAAATCACAAAATTAATCACTTATTTTCTATACTGTAAAATCGTCTTCCGAATCTACACATTAAATCAGAAATTTCTTACAAAAAAGCAAGGTTCTCAAAACCAATGATTAACTTTGCGCCCAAAAGTGAGAAAGTGTTTTTATCATTTTCATTTTCACTCTTTCATCTAGTGTAAAAAGGAAAGCTGTTTTAGAAGATTTTTTTCAATGGTAAACTGAAAAATCCTGAATAAAAATTTGAAGTGTTATCAACCAGAAAAAATCTCTTTATCGTAAAAAATGAAGGGGATAATTCCGCCATTTTGATTTACAGTTATATTTACTTTAGTTGCTAGTAGTAACCGATAGTAATTCATGGTGAACACTTAAGACCGGTCTCCACTTTCGCGCGAAATAGGCGACAGTTTTTTCGTAACCTTTTTTACCTGAAGAAAAGATTACGTCATAAAAAAGTTTCTCGCGAACAAAAAAAAAGTTGAAGAAAGTTCTACTTTTTTCATCCGTTACGTCAATTTCTACCGATGGAATTGCTTCATTTTTCAACCGACCAATGACCTTACAAAATCGTCAAAATGTTTTCGCTCATGTCGCGCGAAAGTGGAGACCGGTCTTTACCACCGCAGTCGGCTTTAAGGAGACTGGTAACGAAAATAGAGGGACAGTTCTTCTCGATGACGGTATCGATAACACAAGCGTTGGGGCGCTTAAAGGGATAATCAGATGGTTGCCAAGATTGAGATATTTCACTACTGAATCAACAGGAAAAACAGACTGCTTTTTTCCTTACCCAAAACTTTAATAGTGTTTCTTATTCTCCAACTCAAATTCTTGGTTTTTAAAAGATCTCAAAAAGCAGTCGCCATGTTTTTTTATGGATCTTGCATCGCACTTTCCAGTTTGTTATTGTAAACCGAGTTGGCTTACAAACTCACAAAATTCCGAGAGACATTTGCTTTCAGTTTCGTTTATTTGTTTATGCGGACCGTTGAGGAGCAAATTTTTAGTATTATCGCCGTTCAAACGCTTCTAAAATTCTACAAGACCCCCTGAAATATATCTCACCTTTGACAAGTCAGACGGACTTCTCAGGAACTTCAAAAAAAAACAGTGGGACCTCTCGCGGAACTTTCACGTTGGAAAGAGCTCGGAATTCGAAATATCCTGACATCGACTTGCCAGTTGACAAAACTACTTGGGGAATCACGTTTTCTCATGTATAAGAACAGGTACCCTTAAAACCTCAGACCATCTGATTATCCCTTTAATGTAAAAGTTGTAAGATACCCTTGCATTGAAATGATAGAGAAACGTCAATTTGTTAAAACCATGAAGGTAATAAAGTTAGAAAGAGAGTCAATGCCTTTTATTCTATTCTGATTTATCATCGGAAGCAAACAGCTTTTTGTTTACTTTGGGAATAAGATGATTAATTTTGCGTGTAATCGTGGGAATATTCAAGATGTTCTGAATGAAAAGATATACCATTTTTATAAAGTATGTTGCGGATACTAGATAATACCCTTTAGAAAAACTTCATATAATAAGCACAATACCCCAAAGTTCTAGGGGTAGCTGCCCATAAAGCCATCGATAGATTTAAAAAGGAATTACATGTTATAATTAGGAACCTTTTATAGATCATTTTGTCAGAGTATAAAAATCGCTGCGTTCAACAATCGAATCGCAATTATTCGATCACATTCAATTGGTTCGATTGCAATTTTCATTCGAACTTGTTCGATTGACACCGTCTGGTGACTGTCAAGGGTCATAGCACCATAAAACAAAACAAACCTTTACTGGTTTTCCGTCGACGACTTGATTTGATCCTGACCACGTCATAGACAGTCGCTGGTGCAGTGTACGATCTTTCCCGGCCCGTGATGACGTCATAACCTGATGGTGTAGTGGTCGTTGGAGTGATTTGGGAGTAAGCATTTTGACACATCGTACCTGTTTGTTGAACAACAGAAATTATGAGATTCTAATTTTCTTTTTCTAGGTTGAGCCGTTATGGTACCTAAAATGATAGTCAATCTATCAATCAATCAAATTTTCATATATGTTCGTCGGAGAGTTATTAAAGGTTTTGTTTTTAAAGAACATCGTAAGGGCAGTCCAGGTTTTATAAAGGGCAGTGAAAAACTCCGATCAAAGATGGCAGATAAAGCTTGGTCCAGGTTTTATGAAGGGCAGTGGTTGGCCAAGAAATGCAAGAAATAATGTGAATACCTGTGTTGTCTGAAGATTTTCGAATGTTTTTCTCCTCCTCTGATTTCAACAATTCATCATAAAGGGCTGATAGGCTTTTACTTCGTTTCTTTATGTCATGGATAAATAAAAATATTATGGAACGTGAGAGATTAGGAAGATATTCAAATAAAAAGGTTGAGCTTTAATGCCTGTCAAGAATATACAAGTGATACTTTTATGGACCTACCTGGTTATGCATTTAACACATATATAATTGATATCTACATAAGCGTGACCATTCAACAATCATTCAGAACACAAATAGTGACGATCTATTAAAATTAGTCGTTTGTTTCTTATAAAAGAACACGTTTAGAAACCAAAATTTCATGCTCTTGAAATATTCCTTCATATTCAAGACTTCGAGAGCAAAAAAACATCTCTCTTTTTAGCTGAAATTTACCCCAAAATTTTTTTTCCAAGAATCGAGCTCCGTCACATTCGAGGGTTTATAGTTATGCATCTTTGTGCAAAAAATCATAAAGAATAAAAGAGCCATCTCGAGAAAAGCTAATACCTAAGTAATTGATAGTGTGCTTATAAAAAATATCGAATTTGGCCAGCTTTTCTATAAAAACAAGCCAAGCAACCAAAATTGCATTTCTAAACACATATATTTTTTAAAAGTAAGCCCTCATGAGCAAAAAAACATCTATCTCATAAAAAAAATTGAGTAATTTGACTAAGAACATTGATGTAGTCCAAAAAAACCATTTTTTAGCCGTTTTTTGGCCCAAATTTGCCCAAAATTTTTTTTTGAAAATCGGGCTCCGTCACATTCGAGGGTTTATAGTTATGCATCTTTGTTCAAAAAATCGTAAAGAATGAAAGAGCCAATCTCGAGAAAAGCTAATACCTAAGTAATTGATAATGTGCTTATAAAAAAATATCGAATTTGGCCAGTTTTTCTATAAAAACACGCCAAGCAACCAAAATTTCATGTCTAAACACACATATTCTTCAAAAGTAAGCCCTCCTGAGCAAAAAAACATCTATCTCATAGAAAAATTGAGTAATTTGACTAAGAACATTGATGTATGCTTATTAATAGTGATTCTTATAGATAAACATGCGTTTTTTGAGCCAATAAAATTTTTTTGCAAAAATTCGCTTAAGTCAGTGTTTTTTACACTTTTGGCAAAAACGTGAAAATTTGGGCACTTTTTTAAAACCAAATTTTAGAGAGCAAGTTTTCGTTCATTATCAAATTTAGTGGTTCTATTGGAGAGAGAAAAGATTAAAGATTTCATTCCTTTTTAAATGAACTATATAGCGTTATTGTACTAAAAGTAACGATCTTTCAAAGTTTGGAGCAGTTAATCATAAATTAATTCCATTGGGAAATGGAAGAAATATTCCATCGGCAATAGCTCATTGAGTTTTTAAGCTTTTGGGCTAAAATTTGGCAGGCAGAAGCCTTTAAGCGTCCGCAATCCATAAAAGGAAGAATTATTCCATTTAGAGCAATTCTGGAGGAGTTATTCCACTTTTTCGTTGGATAAATCATTAACTTCATTCAAAATTTTATTGGGTAGTATTTGAGAAATCATGTTCAAGCAAGCATTTGTTCAATCTCAAGCATCCCTAGAATTGAAAAGTTAACATTTTTTTGGAAATGGAGCATGCAGGGATTCCATATTTCACTTTTTGCATAACCCCTTATCATGGTACTCTTTTTTTATTAGTTTGGTAGAAAAGGTCTCATTTCAGAAGTATCTTTTTGTAAAGAATAATTTTACACCACCTGATAGTAAAAAAAGCCTGCTTTATCCGTAGGGGTAAGATATAAATTCATTTGGAGCTCTCTAGAATGACATATTCCAAATTTACAAAAAATCATGCATGTCACGGATGGAATGATTCATCCTAAATGACTTGCTACATTCGAATGTTTTCATCAAACCCTTTCGAAGAGAAGGTTAGATAATCACTTGATAAAGCCTTACTGGTGATAGAGAGCCTTCTAAGATTGATATATTCCTAACTAGTTCTTGTGTTAAAAAAATACGAAATAAATTACCCAGAAGCATCTTTACGTTCATGTCAAGTTATAATCCATAATCTGAGCTTCTCGTTCAAAAGTGCTCCTTTTTACAGACTTGTTTCATATTATGACCAAGAAACTTTTCATCGAAAGTATTTGTAGTTTAGAGCGTGCAAAGATTATTTATTCCATGAAACTTTTGTAAAATACCAGAAAATATATATATTTTTGTTGGAATTCGAAATGTTACATTGCTTGGGTGACTGGTAGACTTCGACTTCTTTGCATTATTAGAACTAGGTAACCCTTTAAAAACGGAATATTTCATCCTTCTGAACTCAAGAAATATCTTATTTCTACAATTAATCGAGTTCTTGATACTTATTATGTTTCGAAGCTTTTCAAACTGGGAATAGTCCGAAGAAGCTCAAAGAGGTTACTATGGTTAGGTTTTTCTGATATTTCTTGTTGGAATATTAATCTTTCTCAGCTCCTTTAGATTATTTCATTAGTATTCATTGTTAAAATTCGTTAACTTTATCTTGATATGTATTATGAGTTCATGCTAAAAATTCTTTCTTTGTTCGATAATCAATATGGTTAAATAATTTTGCTTCCATATAGTCCAAGTTAAATGGAATTTCAAATACTTATTGACTCTGTAAGGGTTGGAATATCATTCTAAAAACTTTCTAGGGTAATCTTGCACGACTCAGCAGACTTTCCACCAAGTTTAGATGTTATAGGACTCAAAATCATTTGATAAAACCTTAAAAATTTATGTTTAGCTTTAACTGACTTTTGTGACGGAATAAGCAATAAAAAAGTGCTCTTCGCTTGTGTTTTTCGAAATTCAGGGATGAAGGTGTAAGGAAATCGTATTTAGAACTTTGAAATTTGTATATAACAATTTCAAATGAGAAAAACACAAAATCTAATCTTTTGGAATATCTCATCAAGTAATGCTCGAGGAAAAAAATTCAACAGATTTGAAATTATAAATCGGAACTTATTGGAAGTTTTCGTCCCAAAATACTCAAGAATCGTGATTTTAGACTGAAAAAACCGTTTTTGACGAAAATTAGTTTTCACGTTTTTGCCAAAAGTGTAAAAAACACTGACTTAAGCCATCTTTTACCTACGATGGTACCCTACTTTCATGCAGAAAATCAGAAAAAATTAACGACCTAATTTTTCACAAAGTCCAAAAAACCCGTTTTTTAGCCGTTTTTTGGCCCAAATTTGCCCAAAAATTTTTTTTTTGAAAATCAGGCTCCGTCACATTCGAGGGTTTATAGTTATGCATCTTTGTGCAAAAAATCAGAAAAAACTAACGAGCCAATCATGAGGAAAGCTAATAACGAACGAACGAACGAACGAACGAACGGACAAAGGTTAATATTTATAGGACCTCCACCGGGGTAGGTCCAAAAAGTAAAATAGTTCATTGTGTAAATAACTGTCAACCTTTCCAGAACAATATGACCGTTAGAAATCCAAAAACCTGATAATTTCAATTCGATGCATTCATTAAAATGTGCCAAAGTGCAGGAGTTAAAAAGTATTTCTGTTCAATCTGATTTTCCTGATATTTCGATCCAGGAAATCAGGAACATTTTCCCTTCCTTTCCCCTCATCCTTCCCCCTCATCCTTTCCCCTCCTTTCCCCTCATCCTTTCCCCTCCTTTCCCCTCATCCTTTCCCCTCCTTCCCCCTCATCCTTTCCCCTCCTTTCTCCTCAGCCTTTCCCCTCCTTTTCCTTCCTTTTTCATACTTTTATCAACACCAATCTCCTGTAATACTGGCTTGCTCAAGACAGCTTATGATGGATAGAGACGGCTTGAAAAACAGAGTATCATTTGCTTGGACAACCTATTCGACCCGTTAAGGTAATCAACACCACTGCATCAAATTTATTTAACAAAAGGATATTTATAACCTAACCTTGCCGACCGACGGGGGTGTTCCGCTGAGGTTCGAAAAATGGACCTTACATGGGACTCGTTTTTTCTAAAATTTTGCCGATATTTGCGAAAGAAATGCCCCTGAATGGGACTGAAATTCCAAAATTTTCTCAAATGTTCTACTTTTTCCCCAAATTTTCCAAAAAAGGCACCCTTCGAGGGACTGATTTTTCTATTTTGGTGTTTTTTGCGACCCTACCTGGGACTCGTGGAGGTTAATAAAGGTACCCTGACCAGTGGCGCATCCCTGTAACCCTTTTTGCCCTAGTACCCACCCCCCCCCGGATATAATAAGTAAAGTTACTTTAGGTGGGATTGCAATGAAGTTGGGTGCATCTCCATTTTCTTTGGCGTGATTTCCATTATATGCATAGTCACCAACAAATTTCAATCTGCAAACAAGAATAGAACAAGATGAAGTCAAAAAAATTCAAAAAAGTAGGAAAATACAAGGGATACAATGGGCTTTTCCAGAAATAGTCCGTTGAGGATATCGGATATACAAGGGAGCGGATATCCAGGGGGTAAAGTGTCTTTTCAAGTAAAAATACGATATCCAGGGGGTAAGCATCTTTATAAGAGAGGATATCCAGGGGGTTGAGCATATTTTTAAGAGTGGATATCTTTACTAATAAAGTAGGATATCGATACTTCGAAAAATCAATATCCTCAACAGTGGGGTAAAATTTTTCTCTGGAAGAGCCCAATTATGGACCTAGCGTATTACTTCGATAAACGCCCCTTTCTTTAAACATGTAGATGTTTGTGTAAATAATTGTTTTCCTTTAGTATACAAACTAATTTTCACCCATTTTTACATCTCTAAAGAAAACGAAAAAACGAAAAATAAGGTTCCCATTCATACTTTTATAGTGTGATTAAAGGACTATTCAATAAATGTTCCCATCTTTTAAACACCCATCCTAAAATCTAAAAAACTTAACAAACGCCTGAAGCGTTCATTGGAAGTACTACGGTGCCTGGTTTATCGACAAAAATCATTAAAGAACGATTTCATGTTTGTACAAAAAGATCATGCAGCTTGCCAAAATTAATGGGATAATTCGTTTGAGAAAATTTTTTTGGAAAAATTCCTTGTTTTTCCTGGATTTCACTTAAAAAATTAAAAATTAAAAGAAAGAGACTTTGATTTATTATAACTTTAAGTTTCATGCCGCCAACAATCATCAGCTAAAATATTCGAGATAATATTATATAATATTATAATATTATATTATAAAAATTATATTTATATCCAGTGTAATACATGACGTGTATTTTAAGAAATATCAAGTTAGACAAGAGCATATTAAGCTGCTTTTTTAGAGATCATTGCTTCTTTACCTCTGCATTTCAATGGATCCACTTTAGCGAATTTGTTTTTGAAGAGATTACGACGAGGTGTATTGATACAAATTTCTACTCTAATGCATTTTACCGAATTAACTTTTTTTTTACTTTTTCAAAGTAAGTTAACAGAATTCATATCGAAAATACTTATGATTCATTTTAATTTTTATGACTTTATTACTGTCATTTCTTTTTCTAAAAAGTCATCATTCTAATTCTTGATATGCGTAAGTCAAGATGACGTCATATTTTTTAATGGAAGCACTCGAAAAAAGCCGGATTTTGACCTCTGTGTTTCTATTTTTAGTAACAGAGAGGGGTCAAATCCCGGATTTTTTAGAACAGGAGCTGCTCTTGTGAAAAATGTAAGTTACCCTTGCATTGAAGCGATAAAGTAACGTCAATATAGGTAAAATATTTGAATGCTAAATATAGTTTGCACTCTACTGCAGAGATTTGAGAAGATGTCTAAAACATTTTGGCGGGAATTTGCTTGGTTTGTTTTGGTAGTCCAAAAAATACTGCGCTTTGAGAATTTTTTTTTCATGTAAATTCATTACCAGACCTCTAAAAAGCTAACCGCGCTGCTGTGCGTCGAGAAATATTGTCCTTGTTGTCCTTGCTGCTAAGGGTTGAAAGTTGAATTGCTTTGGAAAATTCTATTAATATTTAATTGAACAAAGAAATTCCATATCGATTCATCTAACCTTTGTTTGTGGGATGCTTCTTGTAGACACTGTTCAATTTCATCAGATGACAGGATGGTGTGTGCTGACAAATCAACAACAGCGTATGGTTTGATCTTCTTCTCATTTAAAAACGACATTCTGGCTACTGTACTTTCCCATTTTAAAACATCATTTCATTTTCAACTAAGATGAAAAATCTAAGAAACATTGACATTTAATAAAACAAAGAAAATAAATAGGTTGTCAAAGCAAGGTTTTTTGTCTGAGACATTAAATGAATTTCACTGTTCATGATATGCACCACTGCAATGACTTCACAAGTAATACTGTGTTATTGAAATACGGATGAATTATTATGCAGAGACAGAAATCTGGCAGAAAATTTTTTACCACTGATTACTAGACCCATAAGGGCACAAAATATTTACTATTATGTCTTTTACACGTAGCTGGGTGATCAAAAGAAATCAACAGCCATTCATTCGAAATCTGGATTGAAACCAGTTTCCAAATCTTTTGAAAAAAAGATATAACCACGGCAAACTTACCAACCATAAATTTTTACTAACATCGAGCAAACGTGGTCCTTTTAGATCTATAGTCACATTTGACTTTTAAATCCTACACAGGAACACGTCTATAAGGAACTTGAGGCTGAAAAATGTTCGGCAATTTTCGGAGGTCAAATCTGAGTTTTCACGTTAAAGCCGATATCGTCTATTATTACCTTAAAAGGGAATCACTTTGAGTCAAAGTGGATCAAGGAGGCGAGGGCTTGAAAAAAAGAAAATCTTCAGAAAGCCTGATGGATGAACAACATTATGCTTTATTCCATTTCATGATGACGCAAGCAATCAGCAAAAGAAACCAATAAAAAATGATTGTTTACCAATCTCTAAGATTTGCCAAACTCAAAATTACAGTATGTTAGCGGGTTTCATGAGTTTTCCTATAGTTAGTATATATCAGAAATTTTTGCAGTTCATTGTTTCTCCACCATTACTCTTCTTCTATCATTTTCATTTGGATTAGGTTTTTCTTTCACATACCACTATTTAAATTCCCTTTGACTTTTTGCTAAATTTCCCTCTGTTTCGGAACGATTTAAAAATTAAAAAATTAAAAATACCAAAAAAATTGTAATACATAATACACTGTTTAGTAGTGTCAACTGTGCACGCGTCCAAACAATTTTCCATTGTTTTGATTTTAGCGACCGCTCTTTCCCTTAAAAAAAAACGAGAAAAAAACGAGAAAATTTCGAGAAAAAAAAACGAGAAAATTTTGGTTCTCGTAAGGAGAAATGGTAGTTAAAGAACTCCTTTTAATCATAACTTCTTTTCCTCTTGATGAATTTTTGTGAAATTTTCAGGGGAGATCCATAAAATCATCATTGATATCATGTTCAAATATCTAAATCATTCTCTTTAAAGAAAAGAAAAAAATGACAATGTTTACATTCCTCTAACCTTCCACAGTACTAAAGTGCGCATTTTTACCTACGGTAGAACACTGTGTAGATAGCGAGACTCCTAAACGGTGTATTAAAAAAAATATTCTTAATTTTTTTCATTTTTATCAGTTTGAGTTATTTATATATCAATACTTTTCTTTTTCTAAAATGACAGATATTACATATCTTCTCTCTATATATGAAGACTCCTCGGATTGGCAAACATAAAGAAATAGAAGAAAAATTAAAAATTTACCCCCTGGAAGATACTTACATTGTTTTATTTTGTTCAATCGCAAACACTCATGAAAGCACCAAATATTTTGTTATCGAATCACTGCGATATCAATTGTTTTATTTTGCCTGATCAAAAAATAGCTGTGGAATTGTTTAAAAATCCTATCAATGAAGATAAAGCACTTTCATCCAATCAGAAAGGATTCTTTGAAAAATAAAACTCGCATTAAATTCACACTTTTGATTGAGAACTAGAGACAGTTAGTCACACTAGGAAATCAAGCTTTCAGAAAAAACAACATCAGTCATCTACAGGATGTATTTGCAACAACAAGGATGAGAGTTACCTGAATCAAGATCCCAAGACAATCAATTAAAACGTGAAAACTTAAAATGAGACAAAATGACAGATTGCAAACGTGCAGCAGCCAGAATAATCAACCAACCAAATTTTGTCATTCAATTCCCGAGACAGCGCTTCGATTTTTATAGGCCTTGTTTATAGCTAAAGTAAAAATAATTCCGCACATGTAAATGGGTCATTGTTTGAGGTCCGGCAAAATTTTTGGGAAATAGCCTATCCGGTGGTGCGCGGATCTAGGTGGGTTCCACCTCCTCCATAAAAAGCCCCGGGTTATTTTTTCATGAATCCCTTTAGAAGTTTTGCGGCGCATTTTTTTGCTTGAGAGTCAAGTAAACGATATAGCACTTTCGCAGCGTTAATCTTTGATACGCATTTTGGCGGGATGCTAGTGTGACTAACTGAAAGATAAGAAAAAATCCAACACTTAGAATCAACAATTGAAACAAATATCATGTATATGACTGCTTGTCATCCAAGGCACAAAATATTGTTAGCGCGAAAATTTAGGGCCAGTCATTAACCTTCATCATACACGGAAATCTCATTGGTTGAAATTTTAAAAAGACTTTCTGATCCGGAGCAACTTAAGTTTTTATTGCAGATTTTGATATAAACATTATCCAGACAGTAACTAATCAGTACTTACTTATGTCCCTAATTTCCGCGCCATTTTGCGTGAGCTTGCCCTGGGTCTCCTCAAATACCTTAACTCGATAGTGGTTTTTGCGTGTGAATCGCGTGTTTTAATTGAGCAAGATAAACTCGGTTTCAGAATATTCCAACATGCTGCAATCATCAACTGCTCTAACTTGGGACTATCTGACAAAACATTAGATGGCAATTCGGCCACATAACTGGGAATCATAGATACCGTGAGAGGTCCTAAATCCGACACCACTGCCTAATTCCGACCCCCCAAATAACTGTTATGAAAAAAAATTCTATGTTTACAAACATTCCCTCTCCAAGTTGAACGATAAACTATTGCTAGAACTCTCGAAACAAAACATCTAACAAGATAGCTGTAATGTCAAGATGTCAATTAATGTAATTAAAAAGTGTAAGTTGTAAAAATAATTACCTTTTATTCTTGATCAGTTGCTCATGTTTAAAACGATAACAGTTTTGTAATAAAAGTGACTTGTGCGAGAAAAATACAAAACAACTTGGACTGGTTTCCATCAAGAAACAAACAGACTAAATTGTAAAAATGACGCGAAGTTGAAAAAAGGGCGATGCGGTAGCACTTAATTTGAATAACAAACATCGAAACAATGAGGCGGCACTATCAACGCCCTCTTTACCACCCATAAGTCCGGATGTTTATTTAAGGAAGGCCCGCAATCAAGCTTAGTGCCAGTGTAAAGTAATAAAAACCAGGCTTGATTACGTAACGTTTCAAAATGAGCACGCTCGTACACAGACCTCTTTTATATTTTCGTGTGCTTTGGAAAATCAAAACATCTCATTACTTTTTATGATGTTGTTACTACTGTTGTCATTTATGACGTTGTGGATATTGCAATAAAAAAATAAGTTTTGTTATAAGAAGCAATTATTGTTATTTGGTTCAATTGGTTTAGTGTATCAAATCTCTCAGTTTAGTTGACACTTTGGTATCTTCGTTGCGTCACAGCGAAAGGTTTGTTTTTATTTTAGTTTGTATCTTTGAAAGACCCCATCGGATTTAGGCAGTGGTGTCGGACTTAGGACCTCTCACAGTAGCAAATAATGTAATGCATAAAGTGTCCGACGCAGACATAAAAATTTGTGAGATCTGTTATTGACATTCGTTAACTTTGACATCAATCAATCCCGCAAGCTGGAAAAAAGTATTAGAGAAAAACAACAACACAAATGGCAGTCTAACCTAAGCTTAAACTCCTTATCAGGATTAGAAACTCTAGGCTAGTACCCTCTTTTATCTTTCCCTTGACAACATTACAATGCTGACAAGTTGACACAACACATTGACAAAAAAGCAATGCCTGGTGAGAGAAGTTTATATAATACAGTTAGGGAAACCATCCAGGATCCTGCCATTCTATAAGCCAGAAAAAACTAAATGACACTTGTAAACTTAAGTTTCTTACTATTTTCCATCAAAAACAACCAAAAACATTGCTACTTCCCAAAGCTGGAGACCAAAACAAATACTTCCAAGATTATGGCGCCCTTTTAGATCTATTGTTATGGCCATCTAAAATGGTGGAAAGAGTTGCGGAAAGACAGGGGCGCCCGCTAGCTTCGAGGGTGGTAATGCCAAAACGCCCAATACGATCTTCCAAGAAAAGGCGAGTTATTTACCGCGCGAGTTACGTCATACACTCCACCGCAGCACACAAACGACGGTGTTTCAGTGAATATCAATAATTATAAGATATTTAGTGCTTAAATTCAGTAAACTTTGAGTTCTTCTGAGATAAGGATAAGAAGATAAAAAATGTCTGGATAATTTTCATTGTAACAGTTTGGTCAATCATAGCTGAAAGTTTGAAAAAGTTTTTCCGACGCAAAAAAAAATTCAGCCAATTAAAAGCACAGTGTGCTTATATTTACTATGTTTGCTACATCGTCTAGGCTAAAAAAAGTGCAAAAAGACACGAACGTCATTTTTTGATGAGTGTTGTTATGATTTTTTAGATCGCGGTTGCGTACAAGAACTCGCCAAATGTTCTTAACTGTAGGGTGCGCACTCGTCGGGATTTTTTGCGTGGAAAAAGTCGAAAATCAAAATTAGAACATTCCATCCATCATACTTATCCTTAACAACTCCAAACTTGTTCATTCTTTTTTTTTAAATACTCAGAATTTATCAGAGAAAACAAAGAAAAAAACCCCATCCCATTACCTACCTTCAATAAAAAGATATACCATTTATTAGACATCAAGGTGAAAAAATGGTGACTCAGAATTCGTGGCACCACCATCTACCTTGACCACCATTTTTCAAATGGATATCGCTATTGAGCTGGATTAGTTATAGACTCACGGTTTTTTTTATAAAACGCGGGAAAGATAGTACTTTAGTTGTCACGTGGTAGCCTTTTCGATAATCTACGGGCCGTCTTTAAATCGAGCAAAAAGAAGAAATTTTGATTTTTCGGCACTTTCCTGAAATTTTTATCAAGACTACCATATATCGTTGGAAAGCTAAGGGTTTCAGTGGTAAAATTTGTTTTTAGCTATCATTTCCAGCTCATTACCGATAGGCTAAAGTTCAACAGTCAGCGGGCCGATTTTCAGACCGCGCAAGCAAAACTCCTCACGCCCCGCCACACGGAAGACTAGATTTCATCCGCCGCAATTTTGGTGCTTCCGAAAATTATTTCTTGCTGGCGTGGTGTGTGTAAGGAAGCGATTCTTTGAAAAGGTGGTTTTTTGTGGTTTGAAAATGGAATAACTTTGGAACTACTTAACCAATTTTAACAAATGACCCCTCATTTTTCTCACAAAGGTAACGACTTTCAAATAAAATTAGTTTGGTTTTCAAAATTTGAGGGGAAAACTTTGGCCTGACCACCCTACTAACTGTAATGTCAAAATCTTATGAAACAAAAACGAAAGTGGTCTCCCACCAGACTTTTCATTTCATTTCATTTCAAGTTTCTTTTACGTTTTTAGTACTATATACAATGAATAAAAACCTGAAAGTGAAAAGAGCTCATATATAAATAGCGAGCTTTCTCTACTAAGCCACACATCAGGCATACAAATCCCTAAGTTGTCAAATTCAATTGAACAAGTTTCTAAATAAATTTAAATGAATATAGAGCACAAATATATATAAAAGCAACAAACAAACAAACAAAACAACTAGAGCACAAGTTGAGGATAAATCTACTGTCTTTCAAATAAGTTCTTTTTAGGTGAGAACTAAACTAAGAGAGTTTAAAAAAGATAACTTAGCTATGTTATAGCACTCAAGATACTGCCATGCTAGAGGTGCATGGTACATAACAGGACAATCGGCTTTATCATAGTGTATGGTTGACACACTGTTTTTGTCATCGCGCCTGGCATATTCAATGTTTTATGAGTGATTACGCACGGAGCGAGCGTTAGCGAGCGGAGTGCGACTCTTTTGGCAAAAGCGCGGGAAAAAAAAGCTGATATGCGGAGTGATAAAATCGATTTTTACCCTTTTTCAGCCTCGTTTCCATTCAGACTTTCGTCGTCGTGTGCAACTGTCTTAAGTCCCAATAAGGAGAATTCGCCTGTACACCGACTCTGTGGAAGCATACGAATGGATTTTTCCCAATCGAGCTCCGGCGTGAAAAAGTAGATGTTTTCATACGACGATGAATAAGTCTTTCTTCCAGAGTCTGGAAATATAAGTATCCTTCTCGATCGGGAAACGTCGCTCGGTTCGGAAGCGTATTTGTTGATCGGACCATACTGCTTTTAACAGTCAAAACAAAGATGGCGGCAAAAAAAACAACTGGTTGCTACCTGCTCTTTCGCTATTTTTCTTTGTTTTTATGCTTTAATGAGTTGATTGGATCATGATTTTTGTGTGATTGTTACAAGAAATGGTTGATGNAAAGAAAAAAAATGACAATGTTTACATTCCTCTAACCTTCCACAGTACTAAAGTGCGCATTTTTACCTACCGTTTTTACGGTAAAACACGGTGTAAATAGCGAGACTCCTAAACGGTGTATTAACAAAAATATTCTTAATTTTTTTCATTTTTATCAGTTTGAGTTATTTATATATCAATACTTTTCTTTTTCTAAAATGACAGATATTACATATTTTCACTATATATGAAGACTCCCCGGATTGGCAAACATAAAGAAATAGAAGAAAAACTAAAAATTTACCACCTGGAAGATACTTACATTGTTTTATTTTGTTCAATCGCAAACACTCATGAAAGCACCAAATATTTTGTTATCGAATCACTGCGATATTAATTGTTTTATTTTGCCTGATCAAACAATTGCTGTGGGATTGTTTAAAAATCCTATCAAATGAAGATAAAGCACTTTCATCCAATCAGAAAGGATTCTTTGAAAAAATAACACTCGCATCAAATTCCAACTTTTGATTGAGAACTAGAGACAGTTAGTCATACTAGGAAATCAAGCTTTCAGAAAAAACAACATCAGTCATCTACAGGATGTATTTGCAACAACAAGGATGAGAGTTACTGTACCTGAATCAAGTTCAAGACAATCAATTAAAACGTGAAAACTTAAAATGAGACAAAATGACAGATTGTGAACGTGCAGCAGCCAGAATATCAACCGACCAAATTTTGTCATTCGATTCCCAAGACAGCGCTTCGATTTTTAAGGCCTTGTTTATAGGCTAAAGTAAAAATAACTCCGCGCATGTAAATGGGTCATTGTTTGAGGTCCTGCAAAATTTCTGGGAAATAGCCTATCCGGTGGTGCACGGATATCTAAGTGGGTTCTGCCTCCTCCGTAGATCTTTTTCTTGGGAAGTTGATCTTCAAATTAGTTTTCAAGGTTGGCTTGGCTCAATTTTTTTCATCTATGGCTCAAATTTTAAACAATTTCTCAAAGTTTTTGAAAATGTTAATTTCATTAAAAAGCCCCGGGTTATTTTTTCATGAATCTCTTTAGAAGTTTTGCGGCGCATTTTTTTGCTTGAGAGTCAAGTGTCAAGTAAACAATATAGCACTTTCGCAGCATTAATCTTTGGTACGCATTTTGGCGGGATGCTGGTGTGACTAACTGTCTGTTATTGACATTCGTTAACTTTGACATCAATTAATCCCGCAAGCTGGAAAAAAGTCTCTAGAGAAAAACAACAACACAAATGGCAGTCTAAGGTTAAACTCCTTATCAGGATTAGAAACTCTAGGCTAGTACCCTCTTTTATCTTTCCCTTGACAACAATACAATGCTGACAAGTTGACACAACACATTGACAAAAAAGCAATGTCTGGTGAGAGAAGTTTATATCAAAATCTTATGCAACAAAAACGAAAGTGGTCTCCCACCAGACTTTTCATTTCATTTCATTTCAAGTTTCTTTTTCGTTTTTAGTACCTACTATATACAATGAATAAAAACCTGAAAGTGAAAAGAGCTCATATATAAATAGCGAGCTTTCTCTAAGCCACACAGAGCCACACATCAGGCATACAAATCCCTAAGTTGTCAAATTCAATTGAACAAGTTTCTAAATAAATTTAAATGGAATATAGAGCACAAATATATCCAGACGGTGTCAATCGAACAACTTCGAACAAAAATCGCAATCGAACCAATCGAACGTAATCAAACACGATCGAATAATTGCGATTTGATTGTCGAACGTAATCGAATCTCAATCGAACGGCCGATTCCTGGGTAATATTCGATTGCGTTCGAGTAAGGTTAGATTGGTTCGCTTGATTATCGACTATGTTCGATTGGTTCGATTG
The DNA here is from genome assembly GCF_902728285.1 of Clytia hemisphaerica. Lineage (NCBI taxonomy): Eukaryota > Metazoa > Cnidaria > Hydrozoa > Leptothecata > Clytiidae > Clytia > Clytia hemisphaerica. The sequence continues at coordinate 152,703 of NW_027103306.1, forward strand.
GTTCGATTGATTGTCAATTACATTGGATTAATCTTCGATTTCGTTCGATTACGATTATGTATGATGAGTTTGATTGCGATTAAATTAAATTGGATCACTCTGTTAGAGCTTCTTAGCGTGGGCGGCCGAGGGCTTAAGTGCCATACTAAAGCGAATAAAATCTAATACAATTGAATCAATTGAACGTAATCGAATACAATCGAATGTAATCGAAGCAATCGAACAGCAAATCCTGGGTAATATTCGATTGCGATTCGATTGCGTTCGATTGATTCGGCGTTCGATTCGTTCGATTGACACCGTCTGGATATATATAAAAACAACAAACAAACAAACAAAACATCTAGCACGAGTTGAGGATAAATCTACTGTCTTTCAAATAAGTTTGTTTTTAGGTGAGAACTAAACTAAGAGAGTTTAAAGATAACTTAGCTATGTTATAGCACTCAAGATACTGCCATGCTAGAGGTGCATGGTACATAACAGGACAACCGGCTTGATCATATAAGTGTATGGTTGACACACTATTTTTGTCATCGCGCCTGGCATATTCAATGTTTTATGAGAGACTTACCTCTTTCAAAAATAATAATGCTTACATACCGTAAGTTGGTCTAATGCTGACATCCCTTAGGCTTAACACTGAAGCCCTAAAACAGCATCTAATTACGCACGGAGCGAGCGTTAGCGAGCGGAGTGCGACTCTTTTGGCAAAAGCGCGGGAAAAAAAAGCTGATATGCGGAGTGATAAAATCGATTTTTACCCTTTTTCAGCCTCGTTTCCATTCAGACTTTCGTCGTCGTGTGCAACTGTCTTAAGTCCCAATAAGGAGAATTATCACCTGTACCCGACTGTCTGTTGGAAGCATTACGTAATGGATTTTTTCCAAATCGAGCTCCGGCGTGAAAAACAGTAGGATGTTTTTCATACGACGATGAATACGTCATTTCTTCCAGAAACGTCGGTGGACAATATAAGTATCCTTCTCGATCGGCAAACGTCGCTCGGTTCGGAAGCGTATTGTTGATCGGACCATACTGCCTTTTAACAGTCAAAACAAAGATGGTGGCAAAAATAAACAACTGGTTGCTACCGCTCTTTCGCTATTTTTCTTTGTTTTTTATGCTTTAATGAGTTGAATTGGATCATGATTTTTGTGTGATTGTTACAGAAATGGGTTGATGATGAAGTTTTCTTATTATTCCTTCCTGAATTTGATGTTTCGTTTGGTTTGGCATGAGAGATTGATGCAATCTCTTCTTGAAAAACAGGATATTTTATCCGGTCGATATTTTATCAACTTTCACAACAAACTAACTTCAATTTTGCCCGTATATTTACACAAATTCTAACAAGGCAGTTGACTGAATATTTATGGATAAATCTGACCATGCTATATTTGAAAAATTAAATACTTTAATTGCGACATCAAAAAAGTTTGAACTCACTACTTTTTTATGATGGTCAGATGGTAGATGCGACACCCAAGGAAATGGTTGTGGTTGGATATGAACTGGTTAGCTTTAATGTAAAAATTTAAACCCAGAGCAAAATTTACTGATTGATGATTGATGTTTTAAAAATGAACGTGGAAAAACTTTTGGTTGTGAATTTGGACATTTTCTTGCACGTGCGCTTAAAACGTGGAAAACTTTTGGTTGTGAATTTGGATATTTCTTCCATGTGCGTTTAAAACGTGGAAATTTTTGCTGTGAATTTGGACATTTTCTTTCACATGTTTTTAAAACGTGGAAATTTTTGCTGTGAACTTGGACATTTTTTCCCCTTGCGTTTAAAATGTGGAAAATGTTTGTCTTTAACTTGACATTTTCTTCCACATGCATTTAAAAAATGTAGAAAAATTTTGCTATCAGGCAAAAATAAAAAAAAATGTAGTGCTTCCGGAATGCGGGTGAAGGAAAAAAGCTTTGATGCGGCCGCCCAGAAAAAATTTTTTATTTGATTTTTTTGATGACTTTACTAATATATAAGATCATTGAAATAGAACTTTAACAATAACTTTTATGTACAAACAGTATGAAGTAAGCCCTGAATATACTAATGTATCAACTACTAACTAACAAACAATTCGTGATCTACAAGTGGGAATATCTAACCAAACTACTTTTATAGCTTAAATGCTCCAACTTGATTTTTTTATAATGAACTATACTGTATATAGATGAACCCATAGTCTGTGGCCAGATCAGAAAATTATTATTTTTCACCCGGTTGGTTTCCAGAAACGCTACATTTTTTTATTTTTGCCTCAATTGAAAATTTTTTCAAGCAATATTCTGGCATGAAGACTTTTTTTTCTTTTTGGAAATTTTGGAAATTATGATTGCCAATTATGTGACATTTTTTGCATTTGCAGCATGCTTTTGAAAATTACAAAATGCCTTCTGCTAGGGGAATTTTTTCCTTTCGGCGTTCTTTCAGATTATGAAAATGTTTCCCAGTATAAATGAGATTATTTTTCTTCTTTTGCATTACACTTTTTTTATATAAGAACCAGTAAAAATTTTCTGAGCCTCGACTGTTCTTCTTTTTTTTCACTTTGAGCTTCTATCATTTTCTTATTAATAGGATGTAAGTCAGGTACTTTAGAAATCATACCCAATTTTTATTACTTTGACCCCTAAATTGATTGAAATTGAGTAGTTTTCAGGCTCAGCATTTTTCTTCAATTGTTCTTATTTTTTGGCGATTTTGAGCCTTATAAAAGTCTTATAAAATTGTTCTTATATTAAAAAAGTGTATGTTTGAAATTATGAAATTGTTTCCCTGTTTTGAAAGTTTTTTACTTTTTGACATGCATTTCAAAAAATATAACTTTTGGATGCTATAATTTTTTACCTTTTTTTCAATATTTTTTATATTTTACCTTTTCTCCAATATTTTATATATTAAACCTTTTTTCCAATATTTTATGTATGAAAGTATATGCAAAATATTTCATCTATTTTGAAAATATAAATTTTCCTTTGGTTTTCTTATTGTAAAAAAAGTATTTTAGTTTGAAATTTTAAGATATTTGAGTTAAAAAAACTTCAAAAAAGCAGTTTGTTTTGAAAATAGAATATCAACTTTCTTTTCGTTCACCAGAGTTTGTACATGTTTAAAATGCATTAATAGAAATTTCCTTGCTCCCGTGACGATCATGAAAATTACCAAAAAAGGTTTGTTCACCATGCAAATATCGCGAAAATAGCCCAAATCATGCCTCGAATTATTTCCCGATCACGCATCACGCAATCGGCTGGGTACAACTTTTTAAAATTTTATCATAAAATGGCTAACTTTCTCATTCCCGGGAAAACATACCTGCCCCGTCTCCGGGATCTTTTTGCTTCTAGGCGTCTCCGGCTAAAATCGGTGTTAAATCTACTTTTGTGGCGTTTTGGTCCTTTTCTTTTACACTAGCAATCGGAAAGTTTCGCTGGGAATAAGGAAGTTCTACGGTATGTAGTGTAAAAAACCTTTCGCTTGCGAACACGAGATTTTCGTATCGTGCGTAACCCCTTTTACAATTGATAACACATGAAAACCAGAATATGATTCTTCAATGGGAATCATTTAAGTGCACTTACAAACATCAATTTGTCAGATCTAAACCTAACGGTACTGCTCATGTTGATACAGTCGGGTTTAACCGTAGCATACAAGGACCAACGAGTATATACTAATAATATACCCCTTGGACTCCTAGGGTAAATACTAAGATGTCGTAGTATTTTACAGCTAAACGCGACTAGATGAAATATTATAAGGTAAATCACGTTTTTTGTTTACTTTACGGTCCATGCGAAGATGGACTCACATGGCACGGACTGCAACATTCTGAGTTGAGCACCCGGTGACAGGAAAATTGCCAAAGCGAACTTTGCCCCCGGAATTTGCTCTAACGATCACGCCTTTTTTTCGAAGTCACACAACCACGCCTGCAAAATTTAGTTCTGATTTTTTCATAATCTAATTTGTTTGTTGAAAATTCTTAGCTAAATGAGGCTCTTGGACACCCTGTAAAACTTCTAAGACTAAGAGCGACCATGTCTTACAACCGTGCTCTTTACCGTGAGTACATCATAGCTCAAATGAATATCGAGGTCAATATTTTTCACTAAATGAGAACTTGGCCACTGGTACCAATGGGTAACCTTGTCTTTGGGCCTCCATTCCTGCGAATATAAGATTTACCAGGATGGAATAAGTGCAAAGACTTTGCTGTTATTGAGCTATAATTATTTCTTTTTAATCTACAATTTCCTGCATACCAGGCTTCAAACAAATAAACACAGGGCAGGGGCTGCGGGTCTTTTTTGAAGGTATTGACTAAAGGAGGCACTACCATGGTTGGGGCCGACGGGTGAACATTTTTGAATCTTAGATCTACTTTTCTAGATTGCCTAAAACAGGTTTATTTTAAGATTATTAAACAGAATTTGGCTTGATTAGGTATAGTAAATTTCATTTTTGCTTTGAAAAAATGCGACTGCCCCTGCCCCCCCCCCTGCCGCGGCGCCTGTAACATACATTACCATAGTCTGAATCGCAGACCTCTACAAAACCCCAGGTAGTATAGAAGTACGGAGCACGAATCTGTTAGTGGATGCCAGCAGCCTAACATTACCATAGCTTTTTAGTTTTGGCAGGTTTTTTGTATGTTTTGGTATTGTAATGTCGCGTGACTTAGGTAGGATTTCCTACCTAACCTTAGACTAGTAAACTAGTCGTTGAAAACAGACCCATATACAAAAAATCAAGCTCCAAATAAAAAGAATCGAAGGGGTGAAGTTGCGTCTCTTTTCTGAATTTCAACGACTAGAAGCTACTTCCCTCAAAAAACGTTGTTTAATTTTACAACTTTTTTTAGGTTTTTGAGAATCCATCCAACTTTTTTGACCAAATGATATTTCATAGTAACATTGAACATGGGAACATATAAATAAATGAGCATTTCCAAAAACGCAATAAACAGAAAGAAAAATAAATGCAATCCCGTACGGGTCAGACATACAGAAATCTGTATGTCTCTCCTTACGATTTTAGGTGAAGAAAAAAAGGCGTTGGAAGTAGCTTCTAGTCGGTTATTTTCCTTTTCTCTCTCACGCGCGCTGAATATTTAATTAGTGTTTACATTATTTGATTGACAGTTTTATTATAAGGTTATAAATAATAACGGACTAGTTTACTAGTCTAACCTAACCTTGGCGGCACACTTTTCAGCAAAAGCACTCTATCTAGCCCTTCGGGCTTTTATAAATCTATGTTTGGAGTGTGCTCTTCAGAAGGCAGCAGTCTATTTTTCGAATTCCTTATTTTAGAGGGGGCGCTCTTTAGAGGGGGCGCTCATTTGAGGGGGTAGCGCTAATAGAGAGGAAATACAGTAATGGAGGTTAGAGCTATTTATCAGTTACTTTGCTATCTAATAACATGAACGCTTTTGTACTTAACTTCTTTCGTAGTGAAATTCGGGATCATGTGCAATTTACGGTGCCCATGGTCAAATCGTGGACCGGTTGGTTTCACTAGTCCAGTTGTAATCGAAGTTGTAATTTTTGAGGGATTTCTAATTCTGAAGACCGGAATATCACTGGTCCAGCGTTAGCCCTAATCACCATTTCCACTAGTAGACGATTCGCCCAAAGCCCTCACTGGTCCAGCGTTTGCCCTAATCACCATTTCCACTAGTAGACGATTCACCCACAGCCCTCACTGGTCCAGTGTTTGCCCTAATTACCATTTCCACTGGTACACGATTCGCCCAAAGCCCTCACTGGTCCAGCGTTAGCCCTAATCACCATTTCCACTAGTAGACGATTCGCCCAAAGCCCTCACTGATCCAACGTTAGCCCTAATCACCATTTCCACTAGTAGACGATTCGCCCAAAGCCCTCACTGATCCAACGTTAGCCCTAATCACCATTTCCACTAGTAGACGATTCGCCCAAAGCCCTCACTGATCCAACGTTAGCCCTAATCACCATTCTCACTAGTAGACGATTCGCCCAAAGCCCTCACTGGTCCAGCGTTTGCCCTAACCACCATTTCCACTAGTAGACGATTCGCCCAAAGCCCTCACTGATCCAACGTTAGCCCTAATCACCATTTCCACTAGTAGACGATTCGCCCAAAGCCCTCACTGATCCAACGTTAGCCCTAATCACCATTTCCACTAGTAGACGATTCGCCCAAAGCCCTCACTGATCCAACGTTAGCCCTAATCACCATTTCCACTAGTAGACGATTCGCCCAAAGCCCTCACTGATCCAACGTTAGCCCTAATCACCATTTCCACTAGTAGACGATTCGCCCAAAGCCCTCACTGATCCAACGTTAGCCCTAATCACCATTTCCACTAGTAGACGATTCGCCCAAAGCCCTTACTGATCCAACGTTAGCCCTAATCACCATTTCCACTAGTAGACGATTCGCCCAAAGCCCTCACTGATCCAACGTTAGCCCTAATCACCATTTCCACTGGTAGACGATTCGCCCAAAGACCTCACTGGTCCAGCGTTTGCCCTAATCACCATTTCCACTAGTAGACGATTCGCCCAAAGCCCTCACTGATCCAACGTTAGCCCTAATCACCATTTCCACTGGTAGACGATTCGCCCAAAGACCTCACTGTCCAGCGTTTGCCCTAATCACCATTTCCACTAGTAGACGATTCACCCAAAGCCCTCACTGATCCAACGTTAGCCCTAATCACCATTTCCACTAGTAGACGATTCGCCCAAAGCCCTCACTGATCCAACGTTAGCCCTAATCACCATTTCCACTGGTAGACGATTCGCCCAAAGACCTCACTGGTCCAGCGTTTGCCCTAATCACCATTTCCACTAGTAGACGATTCGCCCAAAGCCCTCACTGATCCAACGTTAGCCCTAATCACCATTTCCACTGGTAGACGATTCGCCCAAAGACCTCACTGGTCCAGCGTTAGCCCTAATCACCATTTCCACTAGTAGACGATTCACCCAAAGCCCTCACTGATCCAACGTTAGCCCCAATCACCATTTCCACTGGTAGACGATTCGCCCAAAACCCTCACTGGTCCAGCGTTTGCCCTAATCACCATTTCCACTAGTACACGATTCGCCCAAAGCCCTCACTGGTCCAGCGTTTGCCCTAATTACCGTTTCCACTAGTACATGATTCGCCCAAAGCCCTCACTGGTCCAGCGTTTGCCCTAATTACCGTTTCCACTAGTACATGATTCGCCCAAAGCCCTCACTGGTCCAGGGTTAGCCCAAATTACCATTTCCACTAGTACACGATTCGCCCAAAGCCCTCACTGGTCCAGCGTTTACCCTAATCACCATTTCCACTAGTACACGATTCGCCCAAAGCTCCACTGGTCCAGTGTTTGCCCTAATTACCGTTTCCACTGGTACATGATTCGCCCAAAGCTCCACTGATCCAGCGTTTGCCCTAATTACCGTTTCCACTGGTACATGATTCGCCCAAAGCTCCACTGATCCAGCGTTTGCCCTAATTACCGTTTCCACTGGTAGACGATTCGCCCAAAGCCCTCGCTGGTCCAGCGTTTCTCCACCGCAAAAATATCAATATAATACCTAATTTACGATACTGGTACACGATTGACTGAAAGTACCATATGAACAGTGACATGCAGAAGATAAGTGAGTGGGCTCATCAATGGAAAATGTCCTTCAACCCTGATCTTTCTAAACAGGCAGTTGAAGTGTACTTTACCCGGAGGTTTAATTCAACCCCCCAGAAATTACTTTCAATAATGCTGCCATCGCAGTTCAGGATCATCAAAAACATCTTGGTCTCATACTTGATCAAAAGCTGGCCTTTGACCGTCACCTTGATGAAAAAATAAAAAAAGCTAATCAATACCCTGAGTATCAGAGGTTAAGTTTTCAAAGAATATAATGCAGTTTACTATTTACGAATTCCCCAGAAACCTCCAAGTGTAATCGAAGTGAGTTTCTTTCGAAAGAAATCTTTTACATGATCCCCAAATGTATAACAGTAATAACTATTAATTATGGAAGTGTCACTTTTAATTGAATCGAAATAATATGTTATGATTCTCTATCACTGACTCGTTTTAAAAAGCATTGATGATATTTTTTAGTTGTGTTTTCAACGACGGGAATAAAAATATCAACTTTGAACTTCATCCAAGATCTTGGATGGTCGTCATGGTTAATTTTGTCTTCGTTGATTGCGCGATGAATAGAATCTCGATTCGTCGGCACAGCGTCAATATATGATTTTGACCTGTGCTTTTCACGGTAGCTAATCAAGGTATTAAGCTTATTCGCAGACTTCGTAAGTTTCTACCCAGGGATTCTCTTGTCACTATATACAAAACCTATGTTAGACCATAGTATAAGAAAGCTATACTATGGTTAGACCACACCTAGATTATGGAGATATCGTATATGATCATCCTGGTAATTCTACATTTTCTGAAAAAATCGAGTCTGTTCAATATGATGCTTGTCTTGCAATTACTGGATGCTTCAGAGGAACATCCAGAGAAAAAATTTACCTTGAGTTAGGCTTTGAAAGCCTGGCAGACATGCGATTAATTAGAAGACTCGTATTTTTTTATAAAATAATAAAAGGCTTTGCTCCTGCTTATTTTACGAATATTCTTCCTCCCCAGAGAGGAGAGGAAGAGCGCAATGCAGGGTGAAGGATAAAACCGCCACTCGAGGCACCTTTCTGTAGAACCGAGCGTTATCGTGCCTCTTTCTTTCCTTTTTGCATAAATGAATGGAATAACCTCGGAGATCATATACGAAATCTTCCCACTATTAAGTCTTTCAAGCAAGCTATTCTCCGATTCCTCAGACTCAGTGCTAATTCAGTTTTCAGAGCTAATGACAACGATGGCGTTGTTCTCCTTAACCGATTAAGGGTTGGTTTCAGTCATCTTCGTGAGCATAAGTTCAGACATAATTTAGTAATTTTGCAGACACAGTTGACCCCTTCTGCCCTTCTGCAACTGTCGACAAAATTCAGTAGAAACAACACAACATTTTCTGATACATTGCTCTGATTACTCTAACGACAGACTTGTGATGTTCGACAGCCTTCTTCAACTTGACATAACCTTGTTTCCATTTAATCCCAAAACATTGTGTAGAATACTTCTTTATGGCGACCCCGATTTTAGCATTGTCCAAAATCATGATATATTGAGCATAACGATAAAATTTATCTGTGATACAAGTCGTTTTGGGCGACCGTTATTTTAGTCTTTTACTCTAACTGCTCTCCTAGCTCTTTTTTTTTTTTTTTTTTTCATTTTTGTTAGTATTTATCCCTCTGTAGTTAGTTTTTATTTTTCCATTTATTAGTTTATTTATTACCATATTTACAATATTTACTGGTACACGATGTAACTAAAGCGTTTCAATGCTCGATATAATACCTCCTTGTCAAAGATTGCTTGCATTATTTCAAAAACCTTTCAATTTTGTTAAGTTATTCTCAACTTCAGTTGAGCCAGAATTATTTCTATACTGAGCAATTAAGAATTCGGGAAAACTTCAGCAGGAGATATAGTTTTGACGTTTTTATATTACACTATCGAATTTTAATCTGAATTGGCTTATACCATTAAGAGTGTTTTAATTCACGACCTCTACTCGTTATAATTAGTATAAAGTTGGATAACCAAAGCCCGCAAAGGTTAAATAGTTTCTTTGTGAAAATGGTCGACAGATCTTTATGTTATGATTCTCTATCACTGACTCTTTTTAAAAAGCATTGGTGACATTTTGGACCCTGAGTATCAGAGGTTAAGTTTTCAAAGAATATATTAACCTCTAAAGACCAATAATATAAATTTTATCGCGCATGTGTCAATCTAATCACTGTAGAAAGAATCAAAGATGAAGAGCAAATATTACCTTATTAATGTCTAGCAGACTGTATCAGTATGCAGTTTACTATTTACGAATTCCCCAGAAACCTCCAAGTGTAATTGAAGTGAGTTTCTTTCGAAAGAAATCTTTTACATGATTCCCAAATGTATAACAGTAATTACTAAACTATTGATTATGGAAATGTCACTTTAATTGAATCGAAATGATAGACAGACTTTATGTTATGATTCCCTATCACCGGCTCTTTTTAAAAAGCATCAATGATATTTTTTAGTTGACCAGAAAGTTCGCAAAAATTTACATATTTATGGTCCAGATTGCTTTAGGCCGACTTTTCAACCTTTCCTAAGCTGACGGGTGACTCGCCTGTGGCAGGAGATGCTTACGCAAGGTACCGCACCTGACCTCAGACTTCGGTCTTCAGCTTATCACTTCCTTTTGCGTCTTGTGCATTCCTTTTGTTTTTTTATTTTATTTTATTTCATTTGTTTATTATCTTTCTTCCAAAATGTATACAGATTACAGATTTTCATGGTTAGTCGCTAGTTTGTATTTTTTCAGTGCACATAACTTCACTATATTTCATATTTCAAATATTAGATTTGCCACTACTACATTTTATTGAACTTTTCACTGTAAGATATAGCCGTAACGTGTCTGAAGCCTTTCTCTGATGAGTTTTGATTTTCGCTAGCGATTTTAACCAGTCGTAAATCTTTTTTTGGGGGTAATGTTTAATTTTTTCTTTTAACAGCTTCCAATCATTTTCGTGAAAAACTTCTAATTCAGTTGCACTATGATTAGTAGTCTGGAGATCCATACTCTCTAATCAAAACTTACACCACCCAGCAAAAAATCTCAACCAGAAGCTAATCATTGAGAGTATGGTATTTTTGGCCCACTTTGAATTTGGTGCCAAATGACAGTTGATAAAATGAGCCAATCAGATTCAAGCAGAAAAAAAATAAATATGCACATATTTAGTCTACTTTTTTTATTTATGCAAATAAAAGACATAATTAAGTCATAAATTACGCAAGTGTGTCCCTTTAAAAATGGTAGGCTTGAAAACATTAAAGACAGGCAAGAAAAGTTAAAAAATGTATAAAAAATGGGTGATTGAGAGTGTTTTAACCTTTTTTTAAGCCAGTAAAAGATAATTTCGCAAAGATTATGCCAAAGGTTTATGAAACTTACCTACAAAAGTACTTTAACATTCATGATCACTTCTTCGGAGGACGAAAACGGCCAAGATTTTGTAGAAAATACAAGCAAACAAGATGCACCCAGCTATAAATCAACAGCCATTTTATCTTGTCCCCCCATCACTTTCACTTTGCAATCGTCTAATCTTGTTTACAAATGCCTGGTCTATCCCCTTAGTTTAAAAATTAGAAATATTACTTTTACTAACATATTCCCTGTGCAACCAATGATTACAGGGGGTGATAAATATTGAAAGATCTCTGAGTAGCTTAGGAAAATGTTTATGTTGTTACCCCCTAACAGTAATTCCACTGGATGACAGAGCAAAGTAGGTACTAGCAGTCGTCTTTATAGACTTTTAAGACTATTTAAGTAATAGCTGGCCCAAATCTTAATAATAAAACAAATGCAAAATTATTTGTCTAATGACTTTGTAATTTTAAGTAAAAATGGTTTGATATAATCGAGAAATTAGTTTATTATTATCGATGAAAATAGTCTTTGATTTACGCGCGAAAAAAAATTGCAAAAATGAAAGTGAAAGTAGAAATTTTTTTTGGAAAGTAAAGAAGATGGAAAGAAAAAAGAAAATTTTTAAATAATAATCATGTCGTTTTGTAGATTATGTAAGGAACCTTACAAAGACACTGAAACGAGTAGAGCTGCGAGACATAATATTTATAAAAGAAAATCAGACGAGAATGAAAATTTAAAAACTAGGATTTTTAATGTGACTGGAATCGAACTAGAACAAGGCACCAACAAAGCCGAAACAATTTGTAGAGCATGTTTTCGAAAAATTCCAGTATTGGAGAAAGCCAAAAATACTCTACGTGAGTGGAACGCTGAACCAAACACCAACAATGATAATGAATTACATGGTTTTGATGACCAGGTAAATAATAGTTTCACTGATTTTAGATCAATTTTATTCAAAATATTGTGAAGGGGGGGACTGGAAGGTGTAAGCCTTTTCTGATACTTACTCCCAGACATTTTGCATTTTCGATCCCGGACAGTAGTTTTACCCCTGGAAAACTAATTTGATCCCCGGACATCTTAATTTACCCCCAGACACCTCAAATTTACTCCTGGGATTGTAAATTTATCCCTGGAAATGGGTTGATTTCCTTTATTCCTTGTCACCCCCGGACACATAGCCAACCCCTTCCCCTGGGACGTGGGTGGGAGAATTTTTATAAAAATTATATGAAAAGAAAGAACATGCGTTTTTTGTCACGAGGAAAGAGTTTGAAGGTTCAAACGATTAATAGAGATCATAGAGAGGGAAAAGTTGAAAATTTAAAATTAATCATTGTTGTACAATTCAGATCAATCTAAAGTCCTTGACGTTTTCGTGCTTTGAAGAGGCTCGTAAATTGGAGAACGACACACTCTTGACAGACACAAGCAAAGAAAATATTTTACAATTCAACGATAAGATCTTTTGTGATAAAGTCGAAGAAAAGTGTCCTACATTAGCTGCATGCATCAAAGGAAGCCTCGGAATTCTGGTCGATGACAAAGAGCAAACTAAACCATGCCGAACGTCTATTTATGGGTCAATTTTTAAAACACGGTAACTTTATAATTTGGCAATTTAACGTTCCCGTGTTATTTTTGATTTTTTCTAAAAAATTTAGTTGCCTAATTACTGTGGTTGTCAGGGTATTAGGAGGCTCCTATTAGGTTCATCGCTATATAGTACTTTTCTTAATTGACTTTCTCTCCCAAATCGGTTATTTATTCAAAGCTTCGAATATTAGGACCTTCTAATCTAAATATCACTTCTGAAAGCAAAAGAAGAGAGCTGAGGGACCTTTACTCTTTTTAGATATTCAAAACGAGGTTGTATCGTTGCTTCACGTAACGACCAACTTTTAGTTGCTGGAGGTATGAAGAAAAGGGGTTTCTCATGGACCAACAAACTTGGCGTTAGCAACTCGTACAACACGGCATTGAAAAGGAACCGAGAAATGGGAGACGACTATGATAGGGAGGCGAAACGGTGGAAGGCGTCGTGGGAATACGAATACAGTCAAATGAAATTGGCAGGATTAGATCCAGCGAATCCGGATGATGTTAAAACATACAGACAAGAACATGGACGCCCAGACGATTATTCGGTATTTTCATCTGTCGAAAAATTTATTTTTAGAGAAATAAAATCTAGGACTAACGAAAATTGATTTTAATGAAACATTTTATAGAATGTTGTGTCTTTGATGGCATTACAGATAAAATTTCTCTTTTTATTATACAATAACAAAAATCTTTGGTAAATGAAAATCATACTACATCTAAAAATATAAACAAAATATTACTATTTAGATTGTCAGTGACAACCTCGATTTTGAGCAACATGCAAGATTTCAAGACATTAAAAACCACAACAAATCAATTCATTGGTTACATTCGATGGCTGTAAAAAGCAGAACAACACCTAAAGGTGATTTTGTTGGAGAAATTTACAAAAAGGCACTAAGAGGGGGGGACCTTCTAGTTTAGTAAATGAAACTTTCCCATTGAATTATCAACTTCATTTGTTTCTTTCATTCAGAGGAGGTAATCCAAGAAGCTAATTTTGAACAACGTGATCTACTTCCTGACGCTCACACTTTCGAAACAATCTATGAAACAAACAAGATATTGGTTGCAAGGATATTGGTCACGCACTTTCCGGCTTTTAAAATGTTTTCAAAAAACGTTTGTGGTCACATCAAGCATCCATACTCAGAGGAAATGGCAAAGAAATCGGAGATCGTAAGTCGACGAAAAGAAAATGTTTTAAAAATTTCTCAAAAATTCTAAAGCATACTGAATTGCAAGGTATTTCTATTTCATAAAATAAATATTTCTAAAAAATAATAATCTGTCATTTTATTTTCTTAAAGGTACCACTTGGCTTATTGTTCAAAGCAGAAAACAAAACTGGAGAAATGGTCGACATTCTAAAAGAGCTTACAAATCGTTATGTTCCGAAAACAAAACTCGAGGATGACACTGTTGAGGTATTAAAATCACTTTGTGAGATTATCAATGATATAAGATAAAAATCTACGATATGCTAATCATACAGTAAGAATAAGAACATATTAAAAATTGATACTTTTTTCATATTTCTAGGTGATTCGGTCTATCGTATTTGGAGGAGACCAGCTTACAGAAGAAAGGGCATCCAATGCTCAGAGGGGTTTCCTTGATGGCTCAACAAAATATGAAAAACTTCAGGGACTGCAACCAACCTTCGAAGGATGGCATACAAAAAGATTGCTATATATAGTAAGAACTCTGAGAGTTTCTTTCCTTTGCACTAGAAATTTAGTATGCAACTTTTCAATTTCATAAAATGAATTGAAAGATGCGGATTAAGTATAAACATAAAAACATATATATTGAGATATTGAATCTAAATTTACAATATAATCATTTTAGCTTAAATTCAAACAATTTGGTAAAGAGTCATCACCTAAAGAAACCATGACTCCTGCTTGGTCGATGAACGTCGCTCAAACATCCAACGCAAAGAAAGGACCTGCTAAAGAATACAACGCCTACAAAGACTACAGTGACATGGAGTTAGACACTCAAGTTATAGCTTCTACTATGGCACACTTTTCGATGACGCAGATTGAAGGTAAAATAATTAATTTTAAAAAGTATTCACAGAATTATATCAAATTAGTTTTAAAATGCGAATTAAAACATGCTAACCTAAAAGTAAACTAGAATAACAAAATCTCTTTAAATATCAAAGTTAATTTCAGTGCTTGGTGCAATTATCAGATAAACATTATCATAGAATTGAATTTAAATTTTCATTTTTAACCTTTTTACTTGTTAGATAAAACTAAACTGCATAAAAACACATTCCTCGTACATTTTGCACCAAACATTAATGTTTTCCAAGCTTTCCAAAAAAATAAAAAAAATTTTATACTATAGCTACTGAAAAATTATTTTTTAGACGATCCTGTTCCAGAAAAAATCAGAAACTCAGAAAGTTCCAAAGAAAAATTCGAATGGTTCTATGGTCAAATTGAAGAAATTCTCCAAAAGTAAGATAAAGTGCTTCATAAATTTATTTTTTTTAATTTGAGATCAGGTTTACAGCAGTCTAAAAATTGAAATGCAGTTGAGCTTAATTCAAAGTACTTTTTGTTTTCCCAAGGTCGGCTAAATTTCTTGACAAAGATAATTTGAAAATATATTTTTTGTCATAAATGAAAAACTTGACCTAATCAATAGAAACTTACTTTTTTAACAATTTATTTATTAGATATACAACAAAGTATCCTGAAAAACTCCAGACACCTTTGGGTAAATACAAGAAATCTGAACAAAAAATCCCGAAGTTCATTGTATACCCTTGCAAAGAATGCCCAAATTTATTTGCCAACTTAAAAGATCGTCACGTGCACGAGATGAAAACTCATTCATTTAACAGGTATTGATATTATAAATATTTAGATTTATGATTTGAAAACACTAAAGTAAAGTTCTGATAAATTGATTCATTTTCAAATATGATGATAGAGCCTATTTCAATTTTGTGATTTGTGATTTAATTTCACTACCACCAACTTGTTTATGTTGAATTCAACTCATTATTTATCATCTTTTTATTCTCAATACAGATATGATGGTTGCAACTTTCGTCTATCGTACCATAAAGCCCTTCTAACCTTGAATCTTCTTTTGAGAAACATAAACGATGCACACAGAGAGGGTGATGGGTTGAGAACCATCGAATGTTATCGTATGGCATTACTATATTTCAAGACCTTCCGACATCACAAATACTCGTTTTCCATCATGAAGCTATTGTGCCACTTGAAATATAGACCATACGAATCACACGAATTTATCTTTGATAGATTCATCAACATCCACGGCCTACCAGGTAAAAACAAACCGATGGACCTCCATCTCGAACATCTCAACAACTTCTTGAAAGAGCAACTAAAGACATTAAGAAGTAACCTCAATGAAAAAAATGCCAAGAGAATTTCCGAGGCAATGAATAACATTCGTGAACTGGTGATCAAAACAGAGCAAAATTTGGACATCAAAAAATCTTCCACAGGAAAACAAAAACGCGACTACAGTGACACGGTCAAAAAGCTTGCCCACGAAATGAAAAACCAAAATCCGTTTGTTAACGACGAAACCTACAAGTCATACGAGTCGTTTGAATATTTTGATGATACCCTCTTGACCAAACAAGACACGACAAAGCTGCTTGAGTGGACAAAAGAAAAAAGCAGAGAATTCAAAAAGCGCCTTGAAATCCAAAACAAAAAAAACACTGACATTCATTTTGATATTGAGAAATAAACATTATTTATAGACATTTTAACACATATTTATATCAAGTTTTATAAACTGTTATCTTTAAATTCTTGTTTTTGAATATTTATAGATTTTTATCTTCGAACTTTTGTTTTTGTATATTTATGTTGATATTTACTAGAATTTTTAGTTAAAAATGTTTGTTATTTTGTTGCATTTGAATAACCCCCCTTTTTTAGAATACTAATATGAAGATATTTTCATACAAATTATATTTGCAAATTACTTATATATGATTCAAACTACTTTCTGGATCTTTCTGGATTCTTACACAGGATTTTGATAAAGCTAAAGTGTACTTTAAAATGATAAAGAAAAATAAAAACATATTCAAATTAGAACAAAACATGGCTTTATAACAAATTATATCCAAGAAGATTCCAAGTTGTTGAAGATTAAATAACTCTGGGCAATTTAGTCAATCCTTTTTCAAATTCTTTACAGAAGCCTTCCCCCACAAAATTCTCCAATATTTATTTTAAAAGCTATAATTATATTTTCAATTTAACTAATCTTCAAATCCCCCAGAATCTTCCTCAAGTGAAAAATCACTGTCAAATTCAAAATCTCCAAACTCGTATTGTGGCTCCCCTTTTTTCAAATTTGGATTAGTTTTTGGTTCATATGCAGGCAAGGGTGTATTTTCAAAATGATTAAGAATAATGTCAAAGATATTCTTTGCCAAAGTTTCAGAAACAACAGGTAGGTTATTGGTAATATAGTCAGCAGAATCGATGAATTTGAGGTGGCGCACAACTTCAAAAATAATTTCATTAGTCAATCCAGAGATGATACCAGAGGGAACGAACATGCTGGAGGACTGGATGATCTTTTCATGAAGGGCGGCTAAACTTGACTGGATAGCAACACAGTCTTCATCAGTAATGTTTCTAACCTTCAACGGTTTATTTTCATCTGATGTTACGTCAAAGTAAGTTTGCTTACAGGTCTCCTCTCCGCAATTACAATCTTGTGCACAGTTACTGCAGCAAACATGTGCTGGCTGAATGGAAGAGATCTCTGTATCTTTTTCACTAAAAGGATTAAACAGTTTTTTCCTTAGACATCCTGTGTGATCCATGTAATTTCGGACATCATCAGCAATTTTGGTGGATTGGGGAAAGTTATATAAAGCTGCATGACAATCAGGTGCATTTGAACGACCTGCACGACCAATTTGTTGGACATAATCAACAAGGTTATGTGGAGGACCAAAATGAAGAACAAATTTAACGTCTTGACAATCAACTCCACAGCCAAGGGCGCTGCTACATATAATGACTCGGTGATCTCCTTCGTCGCTAGATGTTAAAGATTTCAAATAACTATCCTTTTTGTGCGGCCAAGAATTAGCATGGTACAAACCAAGAAACTTCTCAGAACTACCAAGAGAACATAATAAAAACTGGTCATAAAGCCATCCACATAAAATCTGGGTGCGACAAAATATCAAAATTTTGGGACAGTCTATACCATTGTTTTTAATTAAGTTGATAACCCACTGAAAACAATATACTGACTTCTCTTCACAGTGAAATATAGACAGCTTGATATTTGGACGATCACTACAGGAAAACACGGTACGAAAGCCTTTTTTTGATACACCACAAGAGCCACTGATTAAATCAAAGTTGTTTTGATCAACAGTTGCGCTTAAACAGAGGATAGGAACATGCTCACACAAAAAACTTCGAAGCTCACCAATTCTTCCAAAGGCTTCTCGAAAAGGTTGTTCATTAGAATTATCACTGTGACCCCAGGATACAAGATGTGCCTCGTCAACCACTAAGCATTTTAAGTGTTTTTGAAAATAAGACAATGACAAAAGCTCTTTAGCATCAGACTCTAACCAAGCCTCTGGTGTGCCAATAAGAATGTTGAAACCCTCATCCTTAACAGCGTTTAAGTTGGCACTATCAATTTGGCATGCTCTAATTCCGAGTGGCATGAAGAGTTTATTTGCTGAATCAATTTGGTCTTTAATTATTGATTCCAGAGGAGCAATAACTGCAACTATTGCTTGGTTAGTATGCCCTCTCAATTGCTTACACACAGAGGGAATCAAACGAAAAATTAGGCTTTTTCCATAAGATGTTGGTAAAATAGCCAATGTGTCATGTCCATTCACAATGTTTATAATTGCTTCAAGCTGCTTCGGTCTGATGGTAAAACTTTCATCAATTTGGGACAGTGACTTTCTGACAGCATTTGCAATGAAATTTGCATTGGCCATTTATTTGTTGATTGATTGGATCGATTGATGTGATTGATATGCAGGTATATTTGCTTGTAGCACAAATAAATTTGATTGATTGGATCGATTGATGTGATTGATATGCAGGTATTTGCTTGTAGCACAAATAAATTTGATTGATTGGATCGATTGATGTGATTGATATGCAGGTATTTGCTTGTAGCACAAATAAATTTGATTGATTGGATCGATTGATGTGATTGATATGCAGGTATTTGCTTGTAGCACAAATAAATTTGATTGATTGAATCGATTGATGTGATTGATCATTTATAATATAATAATATTCTGCTGCCACATCAGTTTCTTCTACAAACAACAACAACTCCCCCCAATCCACCAGCAACCACACAGCACAGTTAATAATAATCCTTTTTATTGTTATTATCGATAACGAGATTTAGTTTTTGAAACAAAATTGAAATATCCAAGCAGTCATAAAGCATAAAATAGTGCAAGACATGCCAGTTGTTGTGTTGTTGTTGAAATATTTTAAGACACTGCTACTCTACCATTTTCTTCTAATCAAAACAAAACGAAGCGAGCGCCAACTTTGAACGATAATTATGTAGACATTTTAACAGCCAATCAGATTCTGCGGACAAAATTGGCATCTTCAATATTTATGATTAGTGTCCAGGAACAACTTGGAAGAGAAAGCATCCCTCTCAGCCCATCCTATGAGTGATCCTTGCATTTTCACAAATACAAATCATTTAATTATACCCCAAGAAGGGTCTAAATGGTCTAAAGCTTTTTGATTGGTTTTTCTGGTGGTTCTAATACCCAAAAGAACCTCTATGCCAATTTTCAAACACATTTGATTTTTTTCGAGGTAAAAACCTAATTCTACCAGCCTACGTATGTACACCACCCGGTAGGATTTCTTCAGCCAGTGGTGGTAAAAAAAGCGGAGCAAAATTAATATTCCCATGTTTTCTTATGAGGGGGGGGTTTTCACTTTTACGGTATGACGGTATTGGGCCTTTTTACCCCCGGTAAATCGGTATTACGAGAAAAAAACGACGGGATTACGGTATTTCATTTTCTACCGGTATCGGTAAATTGCTTGTTTTTTTGTCGGTATTTCGATATTTTTATCAATAAAAAACGGTATTTCGGTATAAAACTATTTATAGTGAGTTTCATGAAGAAACATTTTCAAAAAAGATGAGTCTATTCCGCTATTTTAACCAGTAAAATATTCTTGCTCGCTTCGCTCGCACAATCTTGGATTTCCTATTGACTTATTGTCATGGTGAGGTTATTCAAAATAAGTTAAACTTTACGATATCTAAACAAATATTTTTGTTATTTTTCTGCATTTTTTAATGACAGCTTTTGTGATACAAATACTGCATCCAACGAATGAGTCTAGATAAAATTTTCGCTCCGTCAGCACTAAATGATATGGTCATCTCTCCGTATTCACTTATATTGCTACTACAATACAATACATAGGCATTCTAAATTTTAAATTTTTTCTTGGGCAAAATTCTTGGAACGCCGCACCGGGCACGGCAGCTACGTCGCTCGCTTTACCATATTTTTGCCAACAAATGGCCAGTGTTAAATAAAATCAAAAATTGTGTGACCAAACAAGGCATACTTGGCTAACAATAGCGTATTAAGGCCGTTTTTCAATAACAAAGGAAAGCGAAAATTGTCGAAAAATTTTCGCGCTCGCTTCGCTCGCGTTCTTATTCGCCAATTATTTTCTTCCCTCCAATAGGGGGGGAGTTCATCTTTAGAATTCGCGTCCTCTAGTTGCACCACAGCACCACCTCTATGAAGCCTGTGTTGAAGTCTACGACTTCTCAGACCATCATTGGCCCAAACCTCGATTTTAATTGATTCTCAATATAAAAGACATCTTACGGGTCTGCGAGGAAGAAATTATTGGGGGAAGGCTTAATTTTGCCTCCCGTAACAAGCAAGTAACTTTGTCGCGGCAGACCTAAAATATTGCTTTATGAAAGCTTAAATAGCTGTAAAAGAGGCCTTAAAAAGTCGACGATATCGAGAATAAAGTCACAAAACTAGCAAAAAACTTTATATATTGGCGAAAATGTTTGGTATAAGAATAGGTCAATCTGTTTAAAAGAGACCATACAAAAGTTAAATTTAGCCCAATAAGGTCACAATCGTTTAACCAAAGATGTAAAAGCAAAATTGGTGCGTGAACGTGAAAATTGTTTTTTTCGCGCGTGAATACGTGAATTGGCAAAAGTTTGTGCGTGAATACCTAAATTTAGGGTTGACTGGGGGCCTCGCAAATTTTTTTTCCGTGAACGGACGGAAGTATCTTCGACAATCAGAAGTATCATCTTTTGACGGTCGGAAGTATCATTTTTAATTTTTCCTATCCGTCATTCCGTGGTTCAGGGGGTATTGGGTCATTACCAATCAATTAGGTAGGGTCAGGGTTGCTAGTAACGGCTTGTCACTGTGCCGGGTGCATACTCGGCGCCTTGGGTCCCGCAGGGTTGCTAGTAACGGCTCGAATTTCAGTCAGTTTAAAAAAGGGGTACTTTTACCCATATTATAATAACATTACCCCCGTCTTTTGCCAGTTCGGTATAATATGTTATGAATTGCGTAAGTTTGCTGTGCGGCGATGGCTCAACGGATAGAGCGCTGGTTTCCGAATCTGAAGGTCTTTCTTTGGTGGTGGTTCGAATCCCACTCGGTGCGAAAATTAGACAGGTCGAAATTGATGGACAAATGATTGACAGGTATGAAAACTCAGTCAAAAATGAGAAACTAAGTCTCAGAAAGTAGAAAAAACAGATAAGGTGGAAGATAGGAAAGGGAAAATGGGCCGTCAAAAGATGATACTTCTGACCGTCGAAGATACTTCCGTCCGTTCACGGAAAAAAAATTTGCGGGGGCCTCATAAAGTACAAGACTTGTTTGTATGTACTGTTTCTATTTTTTTACTACACAATAGATTTAATAACTGAAAATTCATTATTTTTGAAAAAAAACATAAATATTTTATCGGTATCGGTATTAGGCTTCCTTCACCGACGGTATTACGGTATATGACCCAAAATTTTGTCGGTATGACGGTATTTAAGACCCCTGAAAACCCCCCCCTTATGACTGCGGATTTGAAATTCACTGTTTTCGAGTCAGAAAATTCAGTGGGCAATATTTTGCATTGAGGAAGGGTTTTTCTGATTATTTTCAGCGGGGACAACATTAGAGTCTGTACACACAAAAACAATATAAATATTTTTCCGTTTAAAATTTACTAAAAAGTAAATACAAAGTGAAAAATCAAAATCTAAACAAAAAATAAATGGCACGCCTACTTGAAATTGAACAATATTTGAATACAAAATGCAAGAAAAGTCTTGAAATTAAAATGTAATAAATAATATATAAATTTATTTCAAAATTTCGAAGCTAAAAGAAATAAACCAGCTGCGCTGGAAGCTCCGGCTTTAGAGATTAAAAGATGTGAAAGATGAGCTTGTTGAGTTAGTTGTGTTCGAACGTTGCCCACAAACTACTAATCAGAACAGATCAGAAAGCAAAGCAATAAATCTATTGCAGAGCAAGTATGAGAAATAATCTTAACGAATAAATAAACCAGCTGGAAGTTTAGCTCTTCTAAGTGATTACACATGCACTTTCTGCTTAATAACCAAGCCCATCCCCCGCCCACTCATCCTCAACTAAAAAGTTCAAGATTGGAGCTAAAGGAGAAAAACATTTAGAAGTGAATATTTCCAAGTTCTTATACTGTAAATTAATTTTTTTCTAAACTTGCCAATAGCGAAGCCATGATGCGCCGTTGATTTGATTGGTCCGGATAAAATTTTGGGGAGAAAAATAGCCTAAATTAGAGGCCACGGCTTTGAGCTAAGCATTATTTTTTCTGTTGGGATAATACTTGGAAGAGTAGGATAAACCAAATAAAATGGTACATTAGTGTGTATGTTATAAATAGTGGTATATTTGGAAAAAACCTTTTTCCTGTTTGAAAAATTTTCAAAAGGAATGGTCGCCCCAGCCAATGAAATTACTTTATTCGTAGAAATTTTAGCGAGACTAATTTTAGCGTTTTAGCGAGTTCTCCCTATTTTTGCTAAAATAAATCTCGCTTTTAAAAATTTAACTATTTAAATATACGCTAAAATAAGTCTCGCTAAAATTTCTACGATTAAAGTATGACAAAGTCCAAAAAATAATTTTCAGTTATAACACTGTGAAAATTTCTCCGATCTTGTTCAAATTTACACAGGAATTGTGTTTTAGTATACTTTATTGAATTATCATAGTGATATGTTTGTAAAAAATCTGTGTCGGGTTTGAAAAATCAAAAGGAACGGTCGCAAGCCGCGATGAAATTACGACAAAGTCCAAAAACGATCATTTCAGCCATAACACTGCGAAAATTTCTCCAATCTTGTTCAAATTTAAAAAGGAATTGTGTTTTCGTATCCTTTACTGAATTCTCATAGCGATATGTTTGTAAAAAATCTATGTCGGGTTTGAAAAATCAAAAGGAACGGTCGCAAGCCGCGATGAAATTACAACAAAGTCCAAAAACGATCATTTTCAGCCATAACACTGCGAAAATTTCTCCAATCTTGTTCTAATTTAAAAAGGAATTGTGTTTTAGTATCCTTTACTGAATTCTCATAGCGATATGTTTGTAAAAAATCTGTGTCGGGTTTGAAAAATCAAAAGGAACGGTCGCCAGCCGCGATGAATGAAATTACAACAAAGTCCAAAAACGATCATTTTCAGCCATAACACTGCGAAAATTTCTCCAATCTTGTTCTAATTTAAAAAGGAATTGTGTTTAGTATCCTTTACTGAATTCTCATAGCGATATGTTTGTAAAAAATCTGTGTCGGGTTTGAAAAATCAAAAGGAACGGTCGCCAGCCGCGATGAAATTACAACAAAGTCCAAAAACGATCATTTTCAGCCATAACACTGCGAAAATTTCTCCAATCTTGTTCTAATTTAAAAAGGAATTGTGTTTTAGTATCCTTTACTGAATTCTCATAGCGATATGTTTGTAAAAAATATGTGTCGGGTTTGAAGAATCAAAAGGAACGGTCGCCAGCCGCGATGAAATTACAACAAAGTCCAAAAACGATCATTTTCAGCCATAACACTGCGAAAATTTCTCCAATCTTGTTCTAATTTAAAAAGGAATTGTGTTTTAGTATCCTTTACTGAATTCTCATAGCGATATGTTTGTAAAAAATATGTGTCGGGTTTGAAGAATCAAAAGGACACGGTCGCCAGCCGCGATGAAATTACAACAAAGTCCAAAAACGATCATTTCAGCATAACACTGCGAAAATTTCTCCAATCTTGTTCTAATTTAAAAAGGAATTGTGTTTTAGTATCCTTTACTGAATTCTCATAGCGATATGTTTGTAAAAAATATGTGTCGGGTTTGAAGAATCAAAAGGAACGGTCCCCAGTCAACAATAATAATGATGAATACAAAACAGGATCATTTTCAGCCATAAACATAACACCACAAAAACTACTCAGATCGTTTTCAAATTTTCACTGTAATGTAGTAATTTTAGTATTCTCTTTTAAATTCCAATGGATGTGTGTTTGAAAGTTTCATTGTCAAGTTACCAACAGAATTTTTATATGGTTAGCCATATGCAAGATTTTTTAAGCACTCGATCAGCTGACGATTCATGGCCAAAATTTCTCCAAAGTCTTTCCACATTGTTAGAGAGCCAGTATGCATCATACTTCTCATAAATCATGTCCAAAACATCATGAATAATGATGAAAATGATCAATTTTTCACTGAGATTTGCCAGTATTTGCTACACAGTCAACTAGTCCACTTTCGGCAGCCATCTTTTTCTTAAATACTTTCGGCCAATCAAATCACAGTGTTATTTGAATCAGGTAATCCGTTTTTATTAAATCGGAATAGATCATCGGATTAGATAAACAAAAAAAAATGTCTTGAGCGTCGTCGTCGTCGGACGAGAGAGAATTTAAGGCTCCTAGGCCGGAGCAATTACATTACTTCAAGTTTCCTGCCTTATGGCAATCATCAGACGTACAAATAAAAATATTAACTAAAACTAATAAATAATAAATCAATAATTACCAGTAAGTAAAGTAAGTAGTATTATATTCATCTGGAGGCGGTGCTGGGAGTGGGGGAGTCTATCCCCTTTTCTATTTGAGCAAGACCTGGGAGATCGAATGCTGAAGTGGAGCGCCACACCTACACTTAGCTCCCAGTAACTTACCGCCTAGATCAGATTAGCCAATCTAAGCTACTCATCCGCTGAGTTGGTGGTATAACTCTTAAATTGTAAGGCGAATGCTCTACCGACTCTGAGCTATCCGGCCACTAATTACCAGTATGCCAGGAATATGAAGCTGTAAAGTTTGGAAGTCCAAAATGAATGAATTAATTGATTGGAACATCTTTATCTGAGTATTGAATCAAAATATAATAGCCGCATGAGAAGCCTATTGCATTTAAATGTTGACTCTTTAAAGTCTAAGTGGCAACTGAATGATGATGTGTGATGATGTGGTTTTGAAGTATGATATATAAACAAAAAGCAAAGTGGATAAATACTAAACATAGTTAACAAAATTGATAAATAAATAAATAAATTTCTGTGCATAAGTTAGTTATCATAAATAAACTTGAATAGGACTTTAACGTTATAGAACAGAAAAACTACTGAAAAAAAGCAAAGTGGGCATGCAATAAAATGATGAAAATGTAAATAGATCCAAAACTGAAAGCTGTAATCAAATGTGAGTTATGACTTAATTATTAGAAATTTTGCAGTCCTGAGAGTCAATTTCATAAGTCATTAATTGCATTTAATATTAGTGACAGTTAAAAAAATGGAGAGTATTTCTTTATAAAAAAAGGATCAGGTGCACTTATCGGTACCCAAGGTAGCATTCTTTACCAGTAAAAAAGATGGTAAAGAATCTTACCTAAGGGTGGTTTTATTCAAAAGGGATGAGCTGGAGTTTTTACTGGATACTTCACTAATTGGTCATTTAAAGTGATAGAGACGACGCGTTCTTTAGAGAGGCTCTATCTTACAATTCCTGCATTACTAAAAATAGACAAAAAGAACGACAAATTTCATACTTTCTACAAGATCTTCATTTTTCTTCTTCTTTATTTTCATCTTTTTTTTTAGAATTTTTTTAAAGACTTTTTTATTTCAAATTATTCCACTCACAAATATCTCTCCAACGATACCAAATTTATAAAGATTAAAGAATTCCTTCAAAAGTTATAGGTAAAAGAAAATGCGAGAGTCCTTCTTTCAAAATATTGGAATGCCAATTAATTCTACACTGAATCTTTGAATCGACATCCTTCATTTTCTAACCAGATAACAGCTGTTCGTAATTTTCTTAAGCACACGGTAAACCTCTGAAGGCACTTGAAAATTATACATCTGAGCGATCCGAGGAAAATAGTCCTTCCGCGGAAAATTCTACAACAAGAATCTTGTTGTGCACCAGAAAGTCAAAAACGGATACGGCGCCCTATTCATAAACACAATCACGCAACTTTGTTGTCGTTTCTAGTCCTTTTAGACGAACGCGGTCCTTACGATTTCGAGATTGCATATCCGTCAGATTGTTATGTTTTCACACATCCCTTTATAGTTTCAGCGTGCAGAAAACATTCACAATCTGATTTCAGGTTATCATTTTCTAAATCGGGCTCAGACATATTTGAGGGTCTACTAAAGTTATAAATTTGTTTGCGAATAATTAGAAAAAAGTTTAATAATCATCACTAAATATGAACAGTGCCGTAGCTACAGGGGGGGCTAGGGGGTGCTGCCCCCAATAATTTTTAAAATTGATTTTTTCATAAAATGGAGTATTTTACCTTAAATTTATTCGAATTATTTTAGTTTTTTGAGTGTGTTTTTAGCCAATTTAGAGCTCCAGATTTCAAACCCCCCCTTCGGTTGGCCCTCACGGTGTCACTGAACTTCGCCCCCCCCCCAATATCAAAATGCTTCCTACGGCACTGTGAAATGTCACGTGACCTCAATAATGGATTCCACTTGTCCACATTTTCCCGTTGAAACCGCTTCCGGAATGGTCGGTCTGATCTGCATCGTTACCATTATAGAAAGTGACGTCATTCAAATTACATGGAGGCGTAAGTGCGAAATCATTGCTCTCTTGAATATTTACGTCATATTCATCTTTGAACGTGTATTGGATTTTTGATTTTGGACCGTTAGGGATACACGTACAAACCACTGAGTAGAAAGATCCAGCAACTGGCGCAAAACGAGCATCGCCAACTCTGATATAATCATTACCTTTCCCACTCCGAAATGCTACTTCTTTATCAGCTCCAGTAAGCTCCAAGGAAAATAGCACTTCATCCTGGTAATTGATTTTGAAAAAACTGACTCTCTTTTGGGGGGTCTGGAAGGTGAAATGCACTTTGAAAGACCATGTGGTTGGTAATGATAGATAAGAGAAGAGTACAACAGGTGCATCACTTGTGGATTGCCATTCTAAAAGAGCACAACACAGATTGTATTTTTGTATTAGTTTAATTCCAGGGGGAGGCACTCGATTTCAAAATGACCACATATGCGGCCAAATATCAAACCTTTGCAGTGAAGAGAAAATTAAACTAAATTTGAACAAATTTAGGTATAAATTTACCTTTGCGGTGCATTTTTTTGATATTTTTTACCTTTTTAAGGAAAATATGGTTAGACTTTGAAATTTTTACGCTCTTAGAGGGCACTTTTTCTCGTTTTTGCTCATTTTGACTTTTCCAGTTCACTTTGGAAAGCCTTAAGGGCGGGGCACGTACGGTAGGTCATTTACCTTGAGTGCCCACCGAGCTATCATGCACCATATCTTGTTTCATTACCTTTTCATGGTCTCATTTTCGTTACCAGGCCTCCACTTTCGAATAGGAAACTCAAAAGAAGTGAGTGAAGGACCAAACATGAAATATTTGATGAAAAAAATGTGTTGCTTTGATCTTAAAACTTAAAACCTATTCGGGGAGGCTTTTTCTGTTCAGTAGGGAAACTAAGGTTAAAGCAATCTCCATCGAAATATATTGAGAATTTTGGTTATTTCCTCGTTTTTAGAAATTTGAAGTCCGGGCAAAAAAAGTCGATATTGCTAATCTGTTAAATGTAATCGGATATTTCAATTTGGAAGGGGTTTATCGACTTCAGATTATAATGTTTTTGTTGAAGTCAATCAGTGAAATAAACTTTGGACTATATCTTTCGATGGAATAAATTTCTTTGATATACTTTAATGGGATAAACTTTTGCGGGGATTAAATTTCGCGGATCTCGCGAATTTGGGTGTCATCTGCGAAAATCCGCGAAATTAAGTCCCAATTGTAATTTGGAAGGCCCTGTTACAGCATCAGCTGCAGTTTTGTTTGTTTTCAGTTTCATGTTCTTTTGGTCTTTTCAGTTTCCTGCCTTTTGGCATTTTTTCAGTCTGGTCTGTGTTTTGTCTTGTTTTTTTGCATTTGGAGTTTTTTGTCCCTTTTGGCCATTTTTATGTTAATTTATGTTAATTTATTCATCAAATCAATATTTATTTAGTCAACTTTGCTTTATTTTTGCATAATTAAATTATAAATTTTTGGTCTGTATTTTACACATCAAAGTGCATAAATTGCAGAGTCACTCTCAGACCTGCAATTCATTTCACAAGAGACACTTGAAGGGTGAACATCCAAATTCAAATTCAAATTCAAACTCAAACATCATTCACATTTCACAACATTCACACCCAGGCTAGCTGGTAAGTTGGCTTTTCAGTGTTTGCGTTGTTGCCATTTTGCCTGGGTGCTTTCTTTGCTTAGTCATGCACTTGTAGGATTTAGGTCGGCCATCTTGGATTTTTATTTACTTACATTTTTTAACATAGACATACAAATTTACATATACCTTAGATTTCATTTTTCAATTCAATATTCAAACAATCTGTACTGACATATAAATTTCAAATTAGACTTAGATTTCAGACTTATATTTTTCAAACTTATACTTTTCAGACTGAGAGACATTTGTAAGACGTAGTCAAATTTTTTCTTTTAGTTTGTAACACATTCATCAAGTGGTACGAACACAGTCTTCTTGTCACCCTTCATTGTCTCTGCCCCAACATTCAAACAGCAAGGGGTTCAATCACACCTCAATGCAAACGCGACCAAAGGAGAGATTCGACTTCACTCTCGTACTCAAAAACTGGTCGTAAAATATCAAAGCAAAGGAGACCCACACCTCCACTTCAAGCAACTTCAAATCAACCCAAGGAATTACTTCCACCTCATCAACAGATTCACTTCCATCAATGTCGGATCCGCCCCTATTTGAAGGCGACCTACCTTCCAACTGATGGCGATCCACCTTCACCGAGATCATTCTACATCGGACCAGAGTGGACCCACCTCAACCAACTCCAATGGATGTCAAACCAGTGACACTCACCAACTGACAAAAAATAAGGTACAAATGAACTTTTTCTTTAATGGCGAAACTTCATGAGGATATCACCGATACCATGTGACAATCCGGTCGATATGATACACCCTGAGGGATTGAAAAGAATGCGTTACAAGGCTAGAAACATGCGTACTGAATACAAAAACATAATAGAAAGATCAAACTACAATTATCAAAGGATGATT
The DNA here is from genome assembly GCF_902728285.1 of Clytia hemisphaerica. Classification (NCBI taxonomy): domain Eukaryota; kingdom Metazoa; phylum Cnidaria; class Hydrozoa; order Leptothecata; family Clytiidae; genus Clytia; species Clytia hemisphaerica. The sequence continues at coordinate 182,089 of NW_027103306.1, forward strand.
ATGAAAAATCATACTTCAAACCATTTACCATGCTGTGTTGTGATATCATTCAATATATTGGACGAGTTAACAAATTCTTCAAAGACAGTAGTGATGTAAACACTGAGATACAAACCAATGCAGACAAACAGAAATCAGATTTCATTGTAAGCGAAATTGACGTCCACGTCCACCGATGGACAAATACAAAGAACTGAAATCACCATATTCCTCTCTGCAAGATAAAAAGGAGGAGTATGAAAAGAAACTTAACAACGAACTCAAGTCGAGAGAACTTGACAAACACGAAACTTTCAACAAGCGGCGACTGAACATCAAACTCAAACGTTTCGCGGCTATGATTCTCCCTTGATATATAACCTCATCGCAGAGTTCAAAACTGTAGCGGACTCTGTTACCACAATCAATGCAAGCGATACTAAAGAACATCATCTGGATGGTCAAGCATCTTCACTCGTTCGAAACATCGATAANTCAGTGTCCATATCGGTTGCGTTTCAAACATTGCGTACTGAATACAAAAACACTAATAGAAAGATCAAACTACAATTATCAAAGGATGATTATGAAAAATCATACTCCAAACCATTTACCATGCTGTGTTGTGATATCATTCAATATATTGGACGAGTTAACAAATTCTTCAAAGACAGTAGTGATGTAAACACTGAGATACAAACCAATGCAGACAAACAGAAATCAGATTTCATTGTAAGCGAAATTGATCGTTCTATAAACTTTCTCACTGCCTCGATGTTATGCTCTGTCAGTCTTATCAGCAATGTCGATTTAAAGCAACGCAAGACTCTTCTTGAAACACAAAGTAAAGAACTGAAGGAGATTTCCAATAAATTACAAGAACTTATTTACGTCCACCAATGGACAAATACAAAGAACTGAAATCATCATATTCCTCTCTGCAAGATAAAAAGGAGGAGTATGAAAAGAAACTTAACAATGAACTCAAGTCGAGAGAACTTGACAAACTCGAAACTTTCAACAAGCGGCGACTGAACATCAAACTCAAATCGTTTAGCGGCTATGATTCTCCAATTGATATATACACCTTCATCGCAGAGTTCAAGAAACTGTATGAGGACTCTGTACCACAATCAATGCAAGCTGAATTACTAAAGAACAATCATCTGGATGGTCAAGCATTATCACTCGTTCGAAACATCGATAACATCCAAGACATCTGGGGTCGACTTAAAAACGTATTCGGCGACCGGCAAGTTTTACTTCAACACAAGCTCCAATCGTTGTACAGTATTGAAACCAAATCTAAAGATCCAATGAAAACAATTGACTTTCTTTCAAAAATAACCAATTCTATGAGAGATTTAATGCAACTTGCAGCCACTCATGATATTGAAAATGAACTTTACTACAGTAACGCCTTGAACCAAGTCAGTGAAAAACTTGGTGATCAACGAATGATGAGATGGCTTACTCTTACTTGTGAAGAACCAAAGAGCGGCAAGTACAAGTGGAAACAACTGATTGATTTTCTGGAGAAAGAGATGAAAGTTCACCAACAGAAAGCTGCCATCCAAAAATCAAACAAACAACCTGACACCGAAAAACCCAAAGGCGGAGGTGGTAAAGGAGGTCGATCAACTTACAACACGTTTCCTGACCAATCTTCATGCTACATCTGTGGAGCAACAGATCATACACAAACCAATGGTCCTAGTGGAACAAAGCTAGTACAATATTTCTCCTGCAAAGTTTTCGTCGAAATGACTCCAGCTGAGCGATTCAAAACCTTGCAACAGAAGAATCTCTGCTACCAGTGTCTCTTCCCCGGGGCACGACGTGACCAAGGCAAACACAAAGAGGGTCAATGTCAACAGACGTTCATATGCCAGCATCCTTACCATCAACCTTTCAAGCCAAGGAAGCATATCCTCGTTTGTGAAGAACATAAGACGAACCAACAAAACCTGGACATCCTAGAACATTACAGAACCAGATGCATCATCCGACAACCTGTGCCAGCCTACTCCAAAGAAATAAAGCTGACCTTCCATTCTGCTAACGACTCAAACGATGAGGATCCCGAAGCAATCTTCATGCTACAACCAATCTCTGTCAATGGAAAACAATTCACCATATTTTATGACTCTGGGTGCTACGACTTCATTGTACGTCATCACGCAATCAAAAAACTTGGCAACCGAGCAAATCAACAATACGCTGGTCCTATCACAATGGGCGGCGTTGGTGGCATATCAAGTCAAAGCAAGCACGGCACCTACAAAATTGATCTTCCACTCATTGATGGAACAGATGCAACTCTCGTTGGACCATGCTTGGACCAAATCACTCAGAAGTTTCCGACATACAAATTGGACGGTGAAGTCATCAACGACATTCGTAAAGATTATGCCAAATCTGGTGGTGATCCATGCAATCTTCCTCTGGTCCCAAAACAAGTTGGTGGTCATACAGATTTTATGATTGGCATCAAATATTCAAGATACTTCCCGGAGGAGGTATTCAAGATGCCATCAGGACTGACAATTTACAGATCATGCTTCAAAAGTCCAGACGGATCAACCGGCGTTATTGGTGGTCCACACCCTGTCTTCAACAACATCAAAGATCACCATTTCAACACCAATAAATTCATCAATGATCAACACGAGCTGTTTAAGTTGGGATATCATGTCAATCCTGACCTTCACCTGCTCGGATACACCAACAAGAATACCGACATCTTCATTACATCAAACTCAGCCATTGAAGAGAAGTCTGAATTTTTCAACCAATCACAAGACGTTGGAAGCGAATTCCAATACAGATGTATCAACTGTCGTGGCTGTAAATCCTGTAAGGAACTTTCAACAACTGACGAGGTCATGAGTGTACAAGAAGAAGTTGAACAACATGTTATCAATGAATCAATCAATGTTGATGTTTGCAAGCAAAATTCGACTGCATTTTTACCACTTCTACATGACCCATCATTATATCTTTCTCCAAATAGAAAGATTGCACTCCAGATCTACAACCAACAACTGAGACGGCTATCAAAGTACTCCAAAGACAAGGAAGATGTCCTCAACTCAGAGCAAAAACTTCAAACTCTTGGCTACGTGGATTATTTAAAAAACCTCAGCCCAGATGTACAACGTACACTTCGAAACACCAATATCAACAACTTTATTCCATGGCGCGCAGTATGGAAGGAGAACTCAGTGTCAACTCCGTGCCGTATTGTGTTCGACGCTTCAATGAAGACCGGAAGTGGCTTCTCACTCAACGACATCATTGCAAAAGGAAGGAATAACATGAATAAGCTCTTAGAAATTTTCCTGCGGTGGAGGGGACACAAGGTTGGTATCCACACAGATGTTGCTAAAATGTATAACACCATACAACTCGATCAAACTCACTGGTGTCTCCAACGTTATCTGTGGGAAGAAAATCTCAACCCAGACAAACCGCCCGAAGAGAAAGTCATAAAGACCCTTATCTATGGCGTGAAATCAAGTGGGAACCAGGCGGAGCATGCGCTTCGTGAAACTGCAAAAATTTTCAAAGACCAGTACCCGGAAGTTCACAAGATCATAACCGATGATGTATACGTGGATGACTGCATAACCGGTCATCAATCACAGTCAGAAGCCAACCACTTAGCCGACAACTTAGAACTGGTGGTCAATCATGGTGGATTTTCACTAAAAGGATTCACCTTCTCAAATCAACAACCAAATGACAAACTAACAGCTGATGGTGAGACTGTATCAGTGGCTGGTCTCAAATGGTATCCATTGGAAGATCAAATCAGCCTAGATATCCAAGAATTGAACTTCGCAAGAAAATATCGAGGCAAGAAACCCAATGAAATCAAAGAAATACCACTCAATCTCACGCGTCGACAATGTGTCTCAAAAGCATCTGAAGTGTTTGACATCTCTGGACTTCTAACGCCGATTACTGCAACATTGAAAATGGACCTCCACACTCTCGTCAAACGCAAAATGGATTGGGATGATATTCTACCCAACGATCTCAGACATCTTTGGTCATCACATTTCGAAATGATTCAAGAACTCAAATCCATCAAATTCAACCGTGCTATTGTGCCACCAGATGCAGTTAATCTAGACATCACAACTCTCGATTTTGGTGATGCAAGCCAGGATCTAGCATGCTCATCTATCTATGCTCGATTCAAACGAAAACAAGGCGACTACTCCTGTCAATTGATCTTCGCCCGCTCACTACTTGTACCGGATGAATATACTCAACCAAGAGGGGAACTGTATGCATCAATCATCAATACCCACACAAGTGAAGTTGTAAGAAAGTCATTCCATTCAACACATACTGGAGCTTCCAAGTTCACAGATTCGCAAATCACCCTCTACTGGATCAACAACACCTCACTACAACTCAAGCAGTGGGTCCGCAACCGTGTAAACGAGATTCACCGACTAACAGACATTACATCATGGAAATACGTCCAATCAAACAACATGATCGCTGACATCGGAACAAGAAGGTGTACAACCATGACCGATGTTGACCAATCCTCCCAGTGGATCAATGGATTCCAGTGGATGACGCAAGAAGTATCAGAATTCCCAGCACTAACCGCCAAAGAAATAAGGCTCAGTCAGGTGGAATTGGAAAAAGCTAATCGTGAAGCCAAGATTCCTTCAACTCATTCTGTCTATCACAATCAACTAATCACTGATGAGTTTCTCAACAAAACGCAACAAAGATACAAGTTCTCCAATTATGTGGTTGACCCAAATCGCCATTCTTTCACCAAAGTTGTGCGTGTCTTTGCAATAATGTTACGTTCCATCAAACTTTGTCGCACTAAAGGGAAAACAAAGATCAATTCTTCAATTAAACCACACATAATCCTTACAAATGAGGAGATATCTCAAGCTGAGAGATATTTCTTTCAGAAGGCTACTCAAGAGGTCAAACATTTCGTCAAACAAAAGGTTGGCAAGATATCAATTGAAAAGGATGGTATTCTTCATCACATTGGTCGTTTACTGCCAGAAGACTCAATTACAGTTGCTGGTAGAATGACATCAACCATGAAAGATCTTACATCAACGTCATTTTGTGTGCCAATCATCGATAAACACTCACCATTGGCTGTCAGCATAATCAACGACATCCACTGGAATAGCACCGTCAAACATTCTGGTGTTGAAACAACTTGGCGAGAAGTCCTCAAGACCGCATACATCTTAGAAGGAAGATCACTCGTCAACTTCATACGTTCTTCATGTCCACGCTGTCGCTATATCAACAAAAAGACAATCGCTGTGGAAATGGGACCACTTTCACAAGACAACCTCATCATCGCACCTGCATTTTACATATCACAAGTGGATCTTGCAGGACCATTTTCAAGCTACTCGCAACATCACAAACGCACTACCGTAAAGATATGGCTGGTTGTATTCTGTTGCGCCACAACAACTGCTGTTAACATCAAAGTAATGGAGGATTACTCTACTACGTCGTTTTTGCAAGCCTTCACACGTTTCTCCTGTCAGGTTGGATATCCTAACAAACTTCTGGCAGACGAAGGAGGTCAGCTCATCAAGGGCTGTGAGACAATGAAACTCGACATTGTTGACATCGCATTCCAACTTCATCGAGATCAAAGAATCAACTTTGAAACATGCCCAGTTGGTGGTCATAATCATCATGGCCGTGTTGAGAGGAAAATTCGTGAGGTCAGATCATCCTTAGAAAAATCAATGCACAACAAAAGACTTTCAATCATACAGTGGGAGACAATGGCAGCCATCCTCACAAACTCCATCAATGATGCACCAATAGCTGTTCGAAACGTGAAAGGAAACTTCGAAATGGGAGACTTGCTAACACCCAACCGCTTAATCCTTGGGCGAAACAACAATCGTGCCCAAGTGGTACCTTATCTGTTGAAAATGATTATGACAAGATTATCCGATCGAACCAAAAGATCTACAACGCTTGGTTTGACTCATGGCTAGTGTCACACGTTCCAAATCTTATTGAACAACCAAAATGGTTCAACTCAAACAAGCACGTCAAGGCTGGTGATATCGTTCTGTTCACAAAACAGGATTCCGTCATTTCATCCACGTATCAATATGGGATTATCAAAGAAGTGAAAGTGGATCGTGATGACAAAATACGAAAAGTTGTCGTTGAATACCAAAATTCATCTGAAAATGTAAAACGTCTGACTACAAGATCTGTGAGATCACTGGTATTAATTCACTGTGTTGATGAACTAGATCTATCTAAAGAACTTTTCAAGTGTTCAACTTGAATATAATTATGATCAATGGGAAAATTCAAATAAATTGTTTTTTCAAATACAAATATATTTTTCAATTCAATATTTTTGTGGGGGGAGTGTTACAGCATCAGCTGCAGTTTTGTTTGTTTTCAGTTTCATGTTCTTTTGGTCTTTTCAGTTTCCTGCCTTTTGGCATTTTTTCAGTCTGGTCTGTGTTTTGTCTTGTTTTTTGCATTTGGAGTTTTTGTGCCTTTTGGCCATTTTTATGTTAATTTATGTTAATTTATTCATCAAATCAATATTTATTTAGTCAACTTTGCTTTATTTTTGCATAATTAAATTATAAATTTTTGGTCTGTATTTTACACATCAAAGTGCATAAATTGCAGAGTCACTCTCAGACCTGCTATTCATTTCACAAGAGACACTTGAAGGGTGAACATCAAATTCAAATTCAAACTCAAATAACATTTCACATTTCACAACATTCACACCCAGGCTAGCTGGTAAGTTTGCTTTTCAGTGTTTGCTTTTGTTTGCCATTTTTGCCTGGGTGCTTTCTTTTTGCTTAGTCATGCACTTGTAGGATTTAGGTCGGCCATCTTGGATTTTTATTTTCTACTTACATTTTTTCAACATAGACATACAAATTATACATATACTCTTAGATTTCATTTTTCAATTCAAATATTCAAATCAATCTTTGTACTGACATATAAATTTCAAATTAGACTTAGATTTTCAGACTTATATTTTTCAAACTTATACTTTTCAGACTTAGAGACATTTTGTAAGACTTAGTCAAATTTTTCTCTTTTAGTTTGAACACATTCACATCAAGTGTTACGAACACAGCCTTCTATTGTCACCCTTCATTGTTTCTGCCCCAACACAAAGTTGGGCCCGGTATAGTAACATCAATGGCACCAGGGCTACAAGTAAATGCGCTAGCTTACGTAGATGACATTGCTGGTGCAGGTTCTAAACTGGCAGCAGAGAACACCTTGAAAGCACTCAAGGAGATGGAGGAGACAAAAAAATTTACCTTCTCGACCTCAAAGACGAAAATACTCCACATAAGGAAGAAAAAGAATGAGGAGAGCTGTCTTTTGAACTGAGAGAAGGGATGGTGAGGGAATGTCAAGAATACAAATATCTGGGAACCTGGCTCAATCAAAAAGGCAACTTCTCGAAACAACTCCAGGAAATAGAACAGAGAGCAGGAAAGATAGCAGGAGTCATAAACTGCCACGGCCAAAAAGCAATCTCGATGGAATTGGCAACAAAGTTGTTCCTGTATACGGAAACAGGAACAAACTCAATCTTCGGAGACGTAGAGCTATGGCCAGCACTCACAAAGACAGACTGGGAGAGTCTTGAGTCCATACACCCCTCCAACATCAAAAAGTTTCTTGGACACCCAGTTACAACACCCAGCTGGGGAGTTCTAGCAGAGACAGGTATCTGGCCGATAAAAGCCACTATAAATTACAAGAGACTAATGGTACTTCACAACATAGTGAACGGCAAAGAACGCCTAGCAAAGAATATTGTTGAAAGCCAAATGACAAGAAAGTATGATGAAGAAAGCTGGTACAGTGCACCATGGAGGATAGCTGAAAAACTAAAGATCTGAGAGGATTACCCAAATCTAATTGGAAAAGACAAGTAAAGGAGGCAACAAGAAAGGAGATTCAAGAAGAAGTGAGAAGAGAAATAAAAACGAAAAAGAAATTGAGATTCCTGACAGACTCTGAGGAGAAGACCTATCTCAAAGTCAACACTCAAGCAGATGCCAATCTACTCCTGAGAGTACGCTTGAATATGGTCAAGGCAAAAGCAAATTATGGCGACAAAGGGACCTGTAGATTTTGTAGTAAGGAGGAAGAAAGTACAGAGCATCTAGGAGAGTGTGGGAGATTGACGCAGAAAAGTAACAGTGGATGAAATCAAATCAGGCAAGCAAGAAAGCTTAAGGAAAGTTGTCAGGAGATACAGAATGGTTGAAAAGATACTCCAGACAGAGGGAAAAGGTGGCGATGCCATCTACGGAAAAGAAAGGAACTAAAATACGACGTATTTATAGGACGTATTTATAGGTCTCTCACTTTTATTAACAATTATAGAAGTGCCTATCAAAACAAAAGATAGAGAGGACCACGCAGAATCGCAGAAAAAAGATGGCAGCAAAAAATAGACAACAACTTTTGCTCTTTCGCTATTTTTCTTTGGTTTTATGCTTTAATGAGTTGAATTGGATCATGCTTTTTTTACGATTATCCCAAGGAATGATCGATGATGAAGGTTGCCTATTATTCCTTCCTGGATTTGATGTTTTGTTTACATTCTGCTGGTTTGGAATGAGAGATCTCTTGTCTTGTGGATGGAAAAACAGGACATTTTGCCAACTTTCACAACAAACTAACTTCAATTTTGCTTGTATATTTACATAAATTGTAAGAAGGCAAGTGACTGTGAATACCGTAGAATCGTACAATATCGACACGCCTCCTTTAAAGTCGACACCGGATCTGCAAATTAATCAAAACGAACCTTGGTTCTACGGTAATCTGACCATGTTATACCTGAAAAATTACATACTTGCAACATCAAAAAAGTTTGCACCAAATCAATGCGACAATGCAACAATGAACTGATTAGCTAAAATTTAAACATGGAGCAAAATTGACTGGTTAATGATTGAATTTCCCTTGGTCTTTTTATCTACAACAATGAACTAACTGGTTAGTGACAGTTAGTGAAAACTCTTTGTGGGGAAAATAATTCTGTTGTAGTTAATTTCAAACTTTTTGGGACGAGATGGAGTTCTTACAAGCTCTTATTTGATTAGGTTGGTCGTTAACCACTAATAAAACAATTTTGTTACTCTTTCTAAAGAACGCGTCATTTTTATTACTTCAAATAACCAATTATTAAAGTATCTTATAAAAGCTCCATCTCATCTGAACTTTTTTTAAGCTGAAAAACCGGAACACCACGGCCAATATGAAAAATGTTAACTTCTGAAAATGTAATTTGTAAATTTAATTTGTATTGAATATGGATGGATGTAATCAATAGACGATATCGGCTCTCCGAATTCTCCCCGAATGATTACCAATGATGCATTGCGCGGAAAGTCAATATTGTCCGTGAATTTTTTTGCGCAATGCATCATGGGTAATCATTCGGGGAGAATTCGGTTAAGCCGATATCGTCTATTGGAAATCACCTCACATGTACAATTAAAATTTTTCTTGAACTTGGAGATTTTTTTCCTCGCGTGCATTTAAAACGTGGAAAACTTTAGCTGTGAATTTATTTCGAGATCTTTTTCCGCGTTCATTTTAAACGGGAATTCGGAGATTTTATTTTATGTGCATTTAAAACGTGGAAGCTTTTGTGATAAATTTGGAGATTTTCTTACACGTGCATTCAGAACGTGGAAAACTTTTGTCGTGAACTTGATATTTTCTTCCACGTGCATTTAAAAAAGGAAAAAACTGAAGTGATTTCCTGGCATGACAACTTTTTTTCTTTCCTGACATTTTTTTGGAAATTATGATTGTATGTAAAGTATGGTATGTGACATTGTTTGCTTTTGCAGCATGCTTTTGGAAATCATAAAATGGCTTCTGTTAGGGGAATTTTTTCCTATCGACATTCTTTCAGATTATGAAAATGTTTCCCAGTATATACGGAAATTATGAAATTGTTTCCCTGTTTTGAAAGATTTTTACTTTTTGGCATGTATTTCAAAAGATTTAACTCCAAAAGTTACCTTAAATTTTTTACCTTTTTTCCAATATTTCATATATGAAAGTATAATGCAAAATATGTCATCTCATTTTTGAAAATATATAAAATTTCCTTTGGTTTTTTTACTGTAAAATATTCTCCTTTTGTCATTCTTTCATTTTAGATATTTGCCCTTATATAATATTTCGGGAAATCAGTGCTTAAAATAATAATGATATAATTATTAAAAAAGTCTATTCACGATAAGTGTGCACTCTTTTTTCATTTACCTATAACTTTTGAAGGAATTCTTTAATTTTCATAAATTTGGTATCATTGGAAAGATGTTAGTGAGTGGAACAATTTGGAATAAAAAAATCTTTAAAAAAATTCTAAAAACGAAGATGAAAATGAAGAAGAAAAAAATGAAGATCTTGTAGAAAAGTGCTATAACTTTCATTTTCACTGGAGAGATTCTTTGATCTTAGGAGATCATCACTGTGAAGAAATTTCACTAAAATATTTATTCAATATAAAGTTATGATACAAAGTTAATAAGTGGTTGACCCCAAAAAACAGCAGAAAACAGCGTTTTTAGACGTCAATCAGCTTATAACTTTGCTTGATATCTTTTGACTGAATGATTATTTTTGAGATATTTTTTCACAGTGATAATGTTCGATAATCAAGGATTCACTTCAGTGAAAATGATAGTTATAGCACCTTTCTACAAGATCTTCATTTTTTTCTTCTTCATTTTCATCTTCGTTTTTAGAATTTTTTTAAAGACTTTTTTATTACAAATTGTTCCACTCACAAATATCTCTCCAACGATACCAAATCTATAAAGATTGAAGAATTCCTTCAAAAGTTATAGGTAAATGAAAAAAGAGTGCACACTTATCGTGAACAGACTTTAGATTATACACTATCCCCCCAAGGGCTTTTGATGTGTTCAACAACACTTTACTTGGCGGGTGCGACGCCGGGTGACGGCTAGTATAATATGTACTAAAATCCAACTAAAGTCCACCTAACGAAAATTAAAGTTCCAGCCGATTTGGTTACTGCATTGTTGTTATCAGTCGGGTTCTCACGGGGATATTCCGTGATCTGTAGGTTTGAACCTACAGTCATCTTATGAATAATCCTGTAAATACTGGCAATTACATAAATAGATTTTTGAAATTCTTAAGGGCTTCTGTTGCTTGATGTTATCTGAGATTTAAAGCACTTTGAAATCTTTTGAGTACCTTAAGGGAACTTATTTTGGCGGGAACTAATTTTGGCGGATTTGGCGAATTTAGGCAAAATTCGCCAAAATTAAATATTTTGCTCACTCGCCAAAATAAGTTCCCGCCAAAATTAATTTCTTTGTTATCTTGCCAAAATAAACCCCGAAATTCATCAAAGTTGCTCAAAATAAGGCAAAATAGAACAGATTTACGCTGCCATTCACCAAAATTAGTTCCTGCTAAAATTAAACAAGCAACATGCTGAATGGACCTACCTGATGATGAAAGCTGAATAATAAGGCAATAAGGAGAAAAATGAAAACAATCAGTCAGACGATATAGCGCTTTGCAAAAATGCATAACACATTAAATCTTATCATTGATTGTTGATGGGGGAAGAGGGAAGGGGAGTAGGGAAAATAGAAATAGAAAGTTCCGGTTGCAAAAATCAGTTTTATTGACAATTGAATCATGCTTAATGGTGGGATTTGTTATCAATAATGTTTTTGTGTGAAAAAAACAAAGAAGTAAGAAAAAAGCCAAATGAAAATCTGCAAAAACGGCGATTACCGGCATATTTCCGGCATTTTCAGCCGGGAAAGAATTTTTCGCAAAAGTAAACTCGGTCATGTTTTGAGCATTGCGAATACGCATCTTTCTGCAAAAAATCATTTCAATTTCAAAAATCAAATTCGAGATAATGTCAAAAAACTGGTTTTACCGGCATATTTCCGGCATTTTCAGCCGGAAAAAAATGTTTTTTCGAAAATCGGGCTCCGTCACATTTTAGGTATTGTCATCTTGCATCAGTGTGCAAAATTTCATAAAAAAATATAAAGTACAGCTCGAGAAATTCAAGAAATACTGTCTTTCCGGCGAAAATAGGTTGTTCCGGCGATATTTGAGTAGTTCCGGCTTCAAAAATCAATTTTTTTGAAAATTGAAACATGCTTGATGGTTGGCATTGCTATTAATAATGTTTTTGAATGAAAAAACAACCAATTATAAGAAAAAAAATCCAATGAAAATCCAGAAAAACGGCGATTTCCGGCATATTTCCGGCATTTTCGACCGAAAAAAATTTTTTCTCGAAAATTGGACTCGGCCATGTTTTGGGCATTGTTAATACGCATCTTTGAGCAAAAAATCAGAAAAAACTAATGATAAAATCTCGAGAAAATGCCAAAAAAACAGTTTTTCCGGCATATTTCCGGTATTTTCGGCCGGAAAATTTTTTTTTCGAAAATCGGGCTCCGTCACATTTTGGGCATTGTGCAAAAAATCATGAAAATCTGTCAAGTATAACTCGAAAAAATTAAGGATATCTGTTTTACGCCGGTTTTCGGCTGTTCCGGCGATTTTTAAGGAGTTCCGGATTGAACAAATTATTTTATTGAAAATTAAATGATGCAAAGTTTTGGGTATCACCACAGAGAACCTTTTTCTGTAAAAAAACGGTCAAATAAGTTGAAAAAGTGTCACGGAAATACGAAAAACGGCGATTTCCGGAACATTTCCAGTTCTACAGGCCGGAAAAATTTTTTTTTCGAAAAACGGTTTTCAACATCTTTTCGGTAGTACTAACGCGCCTCTATGTACAAAAAATCAGAAAAAACTAATGATAAAATCTCGAGAAAATCCCAAAAAACCGCTTTTTCCGGGACATTTCCGGACCTGGCGACCGGAGAATATTTTTTTTCGAAAATCGGGCTCCGTCACATTTTGGGTATTGCCATTTTGCATCATTGTGCAAAAAATTAGAAAAAACTAATGAGCCGATCCCGAGAAAAGCTGGCAACAGACGAACGAACGGACGAACGGACGAACGGACAAGGGTTAATTTAAAGGACTACCTTAAGGTAGGTCCAAAAAGTTTACCATTGGCCAAAATGAGTTCTCGCCAAAATTAAAATTTTTTATGATTTTTGCTGCCCGCCAAAATTAGTTCCCGCCAAAATAAGTTCCCTTAAGGTACATCAATTATTTTATCATTTGTAAAGGAAATATTTATCCGCATCTTTGCGGCTCTTGTTCCTGTTTTAAAAAGAAAGATGTGAGAAATGTGAGTTAAAAAGTAAGCAAAGATTGGAGAAAGTTTTGAGTGATATTACGCAGGTATCGTCCAAGCTTGTTGCTTTTCCGTCATTTCACCCAGATATGAGTGTAGAGACGGTTGAAAGTGAAAAGCGATATAAGTAATTATAATTTTGTAATCATACTTTTATTATGAAAATTGTTTCAAATATTTATCTATGTACTGAAATTTTATATTAAGTTGTGAAAGGGATAACCAGATACAAGTGAAAGGTAGCTAAAAGATTCCTTCTGTGGTCCTTACTAAAACCAACATATAAATTTAAGAAGATATTACTTAAAATGAGTCTGATTTAAAATGTCAGATTTTCGTACTCAACACGTACCTCACGTTGAAATTCCAAAAGAAATCTAAATATCTTGACTTCGAAAAACAAGTAGCCACTTGGAGATTCTCCTAAGGACTATGGAGCGAATCTTTTGGTTGAATTTCATCTTTTACCAGGTTTAAGTTTAAGATACATAACATTTTAGATGGGATCCACAGTCATGATTTTGCTTTGGTTTTATTTACTTTTTAAAACTTTTTCCAATATCAGTCAATATGCTATTTCCGATTGATAGAACGAACCCATTGGCCTTTTTAGAAGAATCCAGATTTGATGTAAGTCTCTGTAAGTTTCTTATAGAATAGAGGTCGCATACCAAAAGTATAGACTAGACTTAAAAGGATCCTGGTAAGGCGAAACCAATCAAATTTGTTGTTCTACGGGCGGATCGTTAGCAAAATATGAGTCGGTCGGTAAAATAAAAATAAGATTTCATTAATCAAGGAAGGTAATCAGGTTTTAAGTAATATTTTCAAATAATCTTGATCGAAAATTCATCATTCATCTTTGATGGAGTTTGTAATAAAATCTTTCGTGCATATAATTCAAGATTCTAGATTTTTTTCAACTTTTTTTAAGTGTAAATTTTTTAAATGACTAGTATTAGAAATTTGTGGCACAAGAAATTCAATATTATTATTTTTTCGTTTGCAGCAAATGCTGGGTCGGTCGCGCCCGTAGAACAACAAATTAAGGGCTCTGACCATAGTGAATTTTTCATAATTGCCGTGTTTAAAATGTGTTTTCTGACTGATGTAACCAACAAAACTATAGCATGTTATACATTTTCTGTTAGACAAACTATTCCTGAATCTGAAAATTCGAAAATTGCATTGAAAGAATTTGATGAAGAAGAAAATGAAGAATTTTGCGAGGAAGAGTATTTCAACTTTGAAGAGCTTAGTTTCGGCGAAGAAAAAACATTTTGAAAATTTTTTCGCAGTAGATGGTGTATCTTTTACCGAACAATAAAAATTTTTGCGGAAAATTTTTGTAAATGCTTCTTTGTCTCGAAATCTTCAAAATAGTGGTTTTTCATCAATTTTTCATCTGGATTTTGCTCAAAAAAACAGTCATAACTTTTGACACATCTTTTTAGAAAAATTTTCCGCAAAATTTAAAATAGTTCAATTCTTTGCGGACAGTGTAAAGAAATTTTGAAACAAAAAAGTTAATTACCCATTAAAACTAAGCACTTTTTGTAAAAGAGGGTGATGCAACATATTATTAACATCTTTTTAAAGTTCATAACGTCATTTTTGCAATTAAATTCTTAATTACTCTTAAGGGATTCGATTAAAAAAGGCAATTTATAAAGGCAATTCTTTGTTAAAAGTGTTACGGAACCTGAAATATAACTTTTATGTTCAAATACCAAAATAAATTTTTGGACTATGGTCAGAGCCC